>NW_022143038.1:0-17886 GCF_007565055.1 Rhinopithecus roxellana | reverse complement strand
AGCCTATTGGGGCCCATGGTGATAAGGGAAATATCCTCACATAATAACTAAAGAGAAGCTTTCTGAGAAACTGCATTGCCATGTGTGAATGCAACTCACAGAGTTACACGTTTCTCTTCTGTGATCTGTTTGTTAGCACAGTTTTCTGGAAATCTGCAATTAGATACTTCATAGCGCAATGAACATTACAGTGACAAAGGAATATCCACAGATGAAAACAAGAAAGAAGCTTTCTTAGAAACTTCTTGGTGATGTGTGAATTCATCTCACAGAGTTACACTTATGTTTCGTGGAGCAGTCCATTAACACTGTCTTTGAGGAATCTGAGAAGGGCTTCTTTGGATCACATTGAGGCCTACGCTGATAAAGGAAATTTCATCCGTTCAAAACGTGAAAGAAGCTTTCTGAGAAACTTCTTTCTGATCTGTGAGTTCATCTCACAGAGTTACAACCTCTGCCTCAAGAAGCAGTTTGCTAACACTCTTTTCGTGGAATCTGCAAAGTGATATTTGGGAGCCTATTGGGGCCCATGGTGATAAGGGAAATATCCTCACATAATAACTAAAGAGAAGCTTTCTGAGAAACTGCATTGCCATGTGAATGCAACTCACAGAGTTACACGTTTCTCTTCTGTGATCGTTTGTTAGCACAGTTTCTGGAAATCTGCAATTAGATACTTCATAGCGCAAACATTACAGTGACAAAGGAAATATCCACAGAGAAAACAAGAAAGAAGCTTCTTAGAAACTCTTGGTGATGTGTGAATTCATCTCACAGAGTTACACTTATGTTTCGTGGAGCAGTCCATTAACACTGTCTTTGAGGAATCTGAGAAGGGCTTCTTTGGATCACATTGAGGCCTACGCTGATAAAGGAAATTTCATCCGTTCAAAACGTGAAAGAAGCTTTCTGAGAAACTTCTTTCTGATCTGTGAGTTCATCTCACAGAGTTACAACCTCTGCCTCAAGAAGCAGTTTGCTAACACTCTTTCGTGGAATCTGCAAAGTGATATTTGGGAGCCTATTGGGGCCCATGGTGATAAGGGAAATATCCTCACATAATAACTAAAGAGAAGCTTTCTGAGAAACTGCATTGCCATGTGAATGCAACTCACAGAGTTACACGTTCTCTTCTGTGATCTGTTTGTTAGCACAGTTTTCTGGAAATCTGCAATTAGATACTTCATAGCGCAATGAACATTACAGTGACAAAGGAATATCCACAGATGAAAACAAGAAAGAAGCTTTCTTAGAAACTTCTTGGTGATGTGTGAATTCATCTCACAGAGTTACACTTATGTTTCGTGGAGCAGTCCATTAACACTGTCTTTGAGGAATCTGAGAAGGGCTTCTTTGGATCACATTGAGGCCTACGCTGATAAAGGAAATTTCATCCGTTCAAAACGTGAAAGAAGCTTTCTGAGAAACTTCTTTCTGATCTGTGAGTTCATCTCACAGAGTTACAACCTCTGCCTCAAGAAGCAGTTTGCTAACACTCTTTTCGTGGAATCTGCAAAGTGATATTTGGGAGCCTATTGGGGCCCATGGTGATAAGGGAAATATCCTCACATAATAACTAAAGAGAAGCTTTCTGAGAAACTGCATTGCCATGTGTGAATGCAACTCACAGAGTTACACGTTTCTCTTCTGTGATCTGTTTGTTAGCACAGTTTTCTGGAAATCTGCAATTAGATACTTCATAGCGCAATGAACATTACAGTGACAAAGGAATATCCACAGATGAAAACAAGAAAGAAGCTTTCTTAGAAACTTCTTGGTGATGTGTGAATTCATCTCACAGAGTTACACTTATGTTTCGTGGAGCAGTCCATTAACACTGTCTTTGAGGAATCTGAGAAGGGCTTCTTTGGATCACATTGAGGCCTACGCTGATAAAGGAAATTTCATCCGTTCAAAACGTGAAAGAAGCTTTCTGAGAAACTTCTTTCTGATCTGTGAGTTCATCTCACAGAGTTACAACCTCTGCCTCAAGAAGCAGTTTGCTAACACTCTTTTCGTGGAATCTGCAAAGTGATATTTGGGAGCCTATTGGGGCCCATGGTGATAAGGGAAATATCCTCACATAATAACTAAAGAGAAGCTTTCTGAGAAACTGCATTGCCATGTGTGAATGCAACTCACAGAGTTACACGTTTCTCTTCTGTGATCTGTTTGTTAGCACAGTTTTCTGGAAATCTGCAATTAGATACTTCATAGCGCAATGAACATTACAGTGACAAAGGAATATCCACAGATGAAACAAGAAAGAAGCTTTCTTAGAAACTTCTTGGTGATGTGTGAATTCATCTCACAGAGTTACACTTATGTTTCGTGGAGCAGTCCATTAACACTGTCTTTGAGGAATCTGAGAAGGGCTTCTTTGGATCACATTGAGGCCTACGCTGATAAAGGAAATTTCATCCGTTCAAAACGTGAAAGAAGCTTTCTGAGAAACTTCTTTCTGATCTGTGAGTTCATCTCACAGAGTTACAACCTCTGCCTCAAGAAGCAGTTTGCTAACACTCTTTTCGTGGAATCTGCAAAGTGATATTTGGGAGCCTATTGGGGCCCATGGTGATAAGGGAAATATCCTCACATAATAACTAAAGAGAAGCTTTCTGAGAAACTGCATTGCCATGTGTGAATGCAACTCACAGAGTTACACGTTTCTCTTCTGTGATCTGTTTGTTAGCACAGTTTTCTGGAAATCTGCAATTAGATACTTCATAGCGCAAGGAACATTACAGTGACAAAGGAATATCCACAGATGAAAACAAGAAAGAAGCTTTCTTAGAAACTTCTTGGTGATGTGTGAATTCATCTCACAGAGTTACACTTATGTTTCGTGGAGCAGTCCATTAACACTGTCTTTGAGGAATCTGAGAAGGGCTTCTTTGGATCACATTGAGGCCTACGCTGATAAAGGAAATTTCATCCGTTCAAAACGTGAAAGAAGCTTTCTGAGAAACTTCTTTCTGATCTGTGAGTTCATCTCACAGAGTTACAACCTCTGCCTCAAGAAGCAGTTTGCTAACACTCTTTTCGTGGAATCTGCAAAGTGATATTTGGGAGCCTATTGGGGCCCATGGTGATAAGGGAAATATCCTCACATAATAACTAAAGATAAGCTTTCTGAGAAACTGCATTGCCATGTGTGAATGCAACTCACAGAGTTACACGTTTCTCTTCTGTGATCTGTTTGTTAGCACAGTTTTCTGGAAATCTGCAATTAGATACTTCATAGCGCAATGAACATTACAGTGACAAAGGAAATATCCACAGATGAAAAACAAGAAAGAAGCTTTCTTAGAAACTTCTTGGTGATGTGTGAATTCATCTCACAGAGTTACACTTATGTTTCGTGGAGCAGTCCATTAACACTGTCTTTGAGGAATCTGAGAAGGGCTTCTTTGGATCACATTGAGGCCTACGCTGATAAAGGAAATTTCATCCGTTCAAAACGTGAAAGAAGCTTTCTGAGAAACTTCTTTCTGATCTGTGAGTTCATCTCACAGAGTTACAACCTCTGCCTCAAGAAGCAGTTTGCTAACACTCTTTTTCGTGGAATCTGCAAAGTGATATTTGGGAGCCTATTGGGGCCCATGGTGATAAGGGAAATATCCTCACATAATAACTAAAGAGAAGCTTTCTGAGAAACTGCATTGCCATGTGTGAATGCAACTAGCACAGAGTTACACGTTTCTCTTCTGTGATCTGTTTGTTAGCACAGTTTTCTGGAAATCTGCAATTAGATACGTCATAGCGCAAGGAACATTACAGTGACAAAGGAAATATCACAGAATGAAAACAAGAAGAAGCTTCTCTTAGAAACTTCTTGGTGATGTGTGGAAATTCATCTCACAGAGTTACACTTATGTTATCGTGAGGCAGTCCATTAACACTGTCTTTGAAGGAATTTGAGAAGGGCTTCTTTTGGATCACATTGAGGCCTACGCTGATAAAGGAATTCATCATCCGTTCAAAACGTGAAGAAGCTTTCTGAGAAACTTCTTTCTGATCTGTGAGTTCATCTCACAGAGTTACAACCTCTGCCTCAAGAAGCAGTTTGCTAACACTCTTTTCGTGGAATCTGCAAAGTGATATTTGGAGCCTATTGGGGCCCATGGTGATAAGGGAAATATCCTCACATAATACTAAAGAGAAGCTTTCTGAGAAACTGCATTGCCATGTGTGAATGCAACTCACAGAGTTAACACGTTCTCTTCTGTGATCTGTTTTGTAGCACAGTTTCTGGAAATCTGCAATTAGATACTTCATAGCGCAATGAACATTACAGTGACAAAGGAAATATCCACAGATGAAAACAAGAAAGAAGCTTTCTTAGAAACTTCTTGGTGATGTGTGAATTCATCTCACAGAGTTACACTTATGTTTCGTGGAGCAGTCCATTAACACTGTCTTTGAGGAATCTGAGAAGGGCTTCTTTGGATCACATTGAGGCCTACGCTGATAAAGGAAATTTCATCCGTTCAAACGTGAAAGAAGCTTTCTGAGAAACTTCTTTCTGATCTGTGAGTTCATCTCACAGAGTTACAACCTCTGCCTCAAGAAGCAGTTTGCTAACACTCTTTTCGTGGAATCTGCAAAGTGATATTTGGGAGCCTATTGGGGCCCATGGTGATAAGGGAAATATCCTCACATAATAACTAAAGAGAAGCTTTCTGAGAAACTGCATTGCCATGTGTGAATGCAACTCACAGAGTTACACGTTTCTCTTCTGTGATCTGTTTGTTAGCACAGTTTTCTGGAAATCTGCAATTAGATACTTCATAGCGCAATGAACATTACAGTGACAAAGGAAATATCCACAGATGAAAACAAGAAAGAAGCTTTCTTAGAAACTTCTTGGTGATGTGTGAATTCATCTCACAGAGTTACACTTATGTTTCGTGGAGCAGTCCATTAACACTGTCTTTGAGGAATCTGAGAAGGGCTTCTTTGGATCACATTGAGGCCTACGCTGATAAAGGAAATTTCATTCCGTTCAAAACGTGAAAGAAGCTTCTGAGAAACTCTTTCTGATCTGTGAGTTCATCTCACAGAGTTACAACCTCTGCTCAAGAAGCAGTTTGCTAACACTCTTTTCGTGGAATCTGCAAAGTGATATTTGGGAGCCTATTGGGGCCCATGGTGATAAGGGAAATATCCTCACATAATAACTAAAGAGAAGCTTTCTGAGAAACTGCATTGCCATGTGTGAATGCAACTCACAGAGTTACACGTTTCTCTTCTGTGATCTGTTTGTTAGCACAGTTTTCTGGAAATCTGCAATTAGATACTTCATAGCGCAATGAACATTACAGTGACAGAGGAAATATCCACAGATGAAACAAGAAAGAAGCTTTCTTAGAAACTTCTTGGTGATGTGTGAATTCATCTCACAGAGTTACACTTATGTTTCGTGGAGCAGTCCATTAACACTGTCTTTGAGGAATCTGAGAAGGGCTTCTTTGGATCACATTGAGGCCTACGCTGATAAAGGAAATTTCATCCGTTCAAACGTGAAAGAAGCTTTCTGAGAAACTTCTTTCTGATCTGTGAGTTCATCTCACAGAGTTACAACCTCTGCCTCAAGAAGCAGTTTGCTACACACTCTTTTCGTGGAATCTGCAAAGTGATATTTGGGAGCCTATTGGGGCCCATGGTGATAAGGGAAAATATCCTCACATAATAACTAAAGAGAAGCTTTCTGAGAAACTGCATTGCCATGTGTGAATGCAACTCACAGAGTTACACGTTCTCTTCTGTGATCTGTTTGTTAGCACAGTTTTCTGGAAATCTGCAATTAGATACTTCATAGCGCAATGAACATTACAGTGACAAAGGAAATATCCACAGATGAAAACAGAAAGAAGCTTTCTTAGAAACTTCTTGGTGATGTGTGAATTCATCTCACAGAGTTACACTTATGTTTCGTGGAGCAGTCCATTAACACTGTCTTTGAGGAATCTGAGAAGGGCTTCTTTGGATCACATTGAGGCCTACGCTGATAAAGGAAATTTCATCCGTTCAAAACGTGAAAGAAGCTTTCTGAGAAACTTCTTTCTGATCTGTGAGTTCATCTCACAGAGTTACAACCTCTGCCTCAAGAAGCAGTTTGCTAACACTCTTTTCGTGGAATCTGCAAAGTGATATTTGGGAGCCTATTGGGGCCCATGGTGATAAGGGAATATCCTCACATAATAACTAAAGAGAAGCTTTCTGAGAAACTGCATTGCCATGTGTGAATGCAACTCACAGAGTTACACGTTTCTCTTCTGTGATCTGTGTGTTAGCACAGTTTTCGAAATCTGCAATTAGATACTTCATAGCGCAATGAACATTACAGTGACAAAGAAATATCCACAGATGAAAACAAGAAAGAAGCTTTCTTAGAAACTTCTTGGTGATGTGTGAATTCATCTCACAGAGTTACACTTTCGTGGAGCGTATTCCTTAACCGTCTTTGAGGAATCTGAGAAGGGCTTCTTTGGATCACATTGAGGCCTACGCTGATAAAGGAAATTTCATCCGTCAAAACGTGAAAGAAGCTTCTGAGAAACTTCTTTCTGATCTGTGAGTTCATCTCAAAGAGTTACAAACTCTGCCTCAAGAAGCAGTTTGCTAACTCTTTTCGTGGGAATCTGCAAAGTGATATTGGAGCCTATTGGGGCCCATGGTGATAAGGGAAATATCCTCACATAATAACTAAAGAGAAGCTTTCTGAGAAACTGCATTGCCATGTGTGAATGCAACTCACAGAGTTACACGTTTCCTTCTGATCTTTGTTAGCACAGTTTTCTGGAAATCTGCAATTAGATACTTCATAGCGCAATGAACATTACAGTGACAAAGGAATATCCACAGATGAAAACAGAAAGAAGCTTTCTTAGAAACTTCTTGGTGATGTGTGAATTCATCTCACAGAGTTACACTTATGTTTCGTGGAGCAGTCCATTAACACTGTCTTTGAGGAATCTGAGAGAGGCTTCTTTGGATCACATTGAGGCCTACGCTGATAAAGGAAATTTCATCCGTTCAAAACGTGAAAGAAGCTTTCTGAGAAACTTCTTTCTGATCTGTGAGTTCATCTCACAGAGTTACAACCTCTGCCTCAAGAAGCAGTTTGCTAACACTCTTTTCGTGGAATCTGCAAAGTGATATTTGGGAGCCTATTGGGCCCATGGTGATAAGGGAAATATCCTCACATAATAACTAAAGAGAAGCTTTCTGAGAAACTGCATTGCCATGTGTGAATGCAACTCACAGAGTTACACGTTTCTCTTCTGATCTGTTGTTAGCACAGTTTTCTGGAAATCTGCAATTAGATACTTCATAGCGCAATGAACATTACAGTGACAAAGGAAATATCCACAGATGAAAACAAGAAAGAAGCTTTCTTAGAAACTTCTTGGTGATGTGTGAATTCATCTCACAGAGTTACACTTATGTTTCGTGGAGCAGTCCATTAACACTGTCTTTGAGGAATCTGAGAAGGGCTTCTTTGGATCACATTGAGGCCTACGCTGATAAAGGAAATTTCATCCGTTCAAAACGTGAAAGAAGCTTCTGAGAAACTTCTTTTGATCTGTGAGTTCTCACAGAGTTACAACCTCTGCCTCAAGAAGCAGTTTGCTAACACTCTTTTCGTGGAATCTGCAAAGTGATATTGGGAGCCTATTGGGGCCCATGGTGATAAGGGAAATATCCTCACATAATAACTAAAGAGAAGCTTTCTGAGAAACTGCATTGCCATGTGTGAATGCAACTCACAGAGTTACACGTTTCTCTTCTGTGATCTGTTTGTTAGCACAGTTTTCTGGAAATCTGCAATTAGATACTTCATAGCGCAATGAACATTACAGTGACAAAGGAATATCCACAGATGAAAACAGAAAGAAGCTTTCTTAGAAACTTCTTGGTGATGTGTGAATTCATCTCACAGAGTTACACTTATGTTTCGTGGAGCAGTCCATTAACACTGTCTTTGAGGAATCTGAGAAGGGCTTCTTTGGATCACATTGAGGCCTACGCTGATAAAGGAAATTTCATCCGTTCAAAACGTGAAAGAAGCTTTCTGAGAAACTTCTTTCTGATCTGTGAGTTCATCTCACAGAGTTACAACCTCTGCCTCAAGAAGCAGTTTGCTAACACTCTTTTCGTGGAATCTGCAAAGTGATATTTGGGAGCCTATTGGGGCCCATGGTGATAAGGAAATATCCTCACATAATAACTAAAGAGAAGCTTTCTGAGAAACTGCATTGCCATGTGTGAATGCAACTCACAGAGTTACACGTTTCTTCTGTGATCTGTTGTTAGCACAGTTTTCTGGAAATCTGCAATTAGATACTTCATAGCGCAATGAACATTACAGTGACAAAGGAAATATCCACAGATGAAAACAGAAAGAAGCTTTCTTAGAAACTTCTTGGTGATGTGTGAATTCATCTCACAGAGTTACACTTATGTTTCGTGGAGCAGTCCATTAACACTGTCTTTGAGGAATCTGAGAAGGGCTTCTTTGGATCACATTGAGGCCTACGCTGATAAAGGAAATTTCATCCGTTCAAAACGTGAAAGAAGCTTTCTGAGAAACTTCTTTCTGATCTGTGAGTTCATCTCACAGAGTTACAACCTCTGCCTCAAGAAGCAGTTTGCTAACACTCTTTTCGTGGAATCTGCAAAGTGATATTTGGGAGCCTATTGGGGCCCATGGTGATAAGGAAATATCCTCACATAATAACTAAAGAGAAGCTTCTGAGAAACTGCATTGCCAGTGTGAATGCAACTCACAGAGTTACACGTTTCTCTTCAGTGATCTGTTTGTTAGCACAGTTTTCTGGAAATCTGCAATTAGATACTTCATAGCGCAATGAACATTACAGTGACAAAGGAAATATCCACAGATGAAAACAGAAAGAAGCTTTCTTAGAAACTTCTTGGTGTGTGAATTCATCTCACAGAGTTACACTTATGTTTCGTGGAGCAGTCCATTAACACTGTCTTTGAGGAATCTGAGAAGGGCTTCTTTGGATCACATTGAGGCCTACGATGATAAAGGAAATTTCATCCGTTCAAAACGTGAAAGAAGCTTTCTGAGAAACTTCTTTCTGATCTGTGAGTTCATCTCACAGAGTTACAACCTCTGCCTCAAGAAGCAGTTTGCTAACACTCTTTTCGTGGAATCTGCAAAGTGATATTTGGGAGCCTATTGGGGCCCATGGTGATAAAGGAAATATCCTCACATAATAACTAAAGAGAAGCTTTCTGAGAAACTGCATTGCCATGTGTGAATGCAACTCACAGAGTTACACGTTTCTCTTCTGATCAGTTTGTTAGCACAGTTTTCTGGAAATCTGCAATTAGATACTTCATAGCGCAATGAACATTACAGTGACAAAGGAAATATCCACAGATGAAAACAGAAAGAAGCTTTCTTAGAAACTTCTTGGTGATGTGTGAATTCATCTCACAGAGTTACACTTATGTTTCGTGGAGCAGTCCATTAACACTGTCTTTGAGGAATCTGAGAAGGGCTTCTTTGGATCACATTGAGGCCTACGCTGATAAAGGAAATTTCATCCGTTCAAAACGTGAAAGAAGCTTTCTGAGAAACTTCTTTCTGATCTGTGAGTTCATCTCACAGAGTTACAACCTCTGCCTCAAGAAGCAGTTTGCTAACACTCTTTTCGTGGAATCTGCAAAGTGATATTTGGGAGCCTATTGGGGCCCATGGTGATAAAGGAAATATCCTCACATAATAACTAAGAGAAGCTTTCTGAGAACTGCATTGCCATGTGAATGCAACTCACAGAGTTACACGTTTCTCTTCTGTGATCAGTTTGTTAGCACAGTTTTCTGGAAATCTGCAATTAGATACTTCATAGCGCAATGAACATTACAGTGACAAAGGAAATATCCACAGATGAAAACTAGAAAGAACTTTCTTAGAAACTTCTTGGTGATGTGTGAATTCATCTCACAGAGTTACACTTATGTTTCGTGGAGCAGTCCATTAACACTGTCTTTGAGGAATCTGAGAAGGGCTTCTTTGGATCACATTGAGGCCTACGCTGATAAAGGAAATTTCATCCGTTCAAAACGTGAAAGAAGCTTTCTGAGAAACTTCTTTCTTTTCTGTGAGTTCATCTCACAGAGTTACAACCTCTGCCTCAAGAAGCAGTTTGCTAACACTCTTTTCGTGGAATCTGCAAAGTGATATTTGGGAGCCTATTGGGGCCCATGGTGATAAGGGAAATATCCTCACATAATAACTAAAGAGAAGCTTTCTGAGAAACTGCATTGCCATGTGTGAATGCAACTCACAGAGTTACACGTTTCTCTTCAGTGATCTGTTTGTTAGCACAGTTTTCTGGAAATCTGCAATTAGATACTTCATAGCGCAATGAACATTACAGTGACAAAGGAAATATCCACAGATGAAAACAGAAAGAAGCTTTCTTAGAAACTTCTTGGTGATGTGTGAATTCATCTCACAGAGTTACACTTATGTTTCGTGGAGCAGTCCATTAACACTGTCTTTGAGGAATCTGAGAAGGGCTTCTTTGGATCACATTGAGGCCTACGCTGATAAAGGAAATTTCATCCGTTCAAAACGTGAAAGAAGCTTTCTGAGAAACTTCTTTCTGATCTGTGAGTTCATCTCACAGAGTTACAACCTCTGCCTCAAGAAGCAGTTTGCTAACACTCTTTTCGTGGAATCTGCAAAGTGATATTTGGGAGCCTATTGGGGCCCATGGTGATAAAGGAAATATCCTCACATAATAACTAAAGAGAAGCTTTCTGAGAAACTGCATTGCCATGTGTGAATGCAACTCACAGAGTTACACGTTTCTCTTCAGTGATCTTTGTTAGCACAGTTTTCTGGAAATCTGCAATTAGATACTTCATAGCGCAATGAACATTACAGTGACAAAGGAAATATCCACAGATGAAAACAGAAAGAAGCTTTCTTAGAAACTTCTTGGTGATGTGTGAATTCATCTCACAGAGTTACACTTATGTTTCGTGGAGCAGTCCATTAACACTGTCTTTGAGGAATCTGAGAAGGGCTTCTTTGGATCACATTGAGGCCTACGCTGATAAAGGAAATTTCATCCGTTCAAAACGTGAAAGAAGCTTTCTGAGAAACTTCTTTCTGATCTGTGAGTTCATCTCACAGAGTTACAACCTCTGCCTCAAGAAGCAGTTTGCTAACACTCTTTTCGTGGAATCTGCAAAGTGATATTTGGGAGCCTATTGGGGCCCATGGTGATAAGGAAATATCCTCACATAATAACTAAAGAGAAGCTTTCTGAGAAACTGCATTGCCATGTGTGAATGCAACTCACAGAGTTACACGTTTCTCTTCAGTGATCAGTTTTGTTAGCACAGTTTTCTGGAAATCTGCAATTAGATACTTCATAGCGCAATGAACATTACAGTGACAAAGGAAATATCCACAGATGAAAACTAGAAAGAAGCTTTCTTAGAAACTTCTTGGTGATGTGTGAATTCATCTCACAGAGTTACACTTATGTTTCGTGGAGCAGTCCATTAACACTGTCTTTGAGGAATCTGAGAAGGGCTTCTTTGGATCACATTGAGGCCTACGCTGATAAAGGAAATTTCATCCGTTCAAAACGTGAAAGAAGCTTTCTGAGAAACTTCTTTCTGATCTGTGAGTTCATCTCACAGAGTTACAACCTCTGCCTCAAGAAGCAGTTTGCTAACACTCTTTTCGTGGAATCTGCAAAGTGATATTTGGGAGCCTATTGGGGCCCATGGTGATAAGGAAATATCCTCACATAATAACTAAAGAGAAGCTTTCTGAGAAACTGCATTGCCATGTGTGAATGCAACTCACAGAGTTACACGTTTCTCTTCAGTGATCAGTTTGTTAGCACAGTTTTCTGGAAATCTGCAATTAGATACTTCATAGCGCAATGAACATTACAGTGACAAAGGAATATCCACAGATGAAAACAGAAAGAAGCTTTCTTAGAAACTTCTTGGTGATGTGTGAATTCATCTCACAGAGTTACACTTATGTTTCGTGGAGCAGTCCATTAACACTGTCTTTGAGGAATCTGAGAAGGGCTTCTTTGGATCACATTGAGGCCTACGCTGATAAAGGAAATTTCATCCGTTCAAAACGTGAAAGAAGCTTTCTGAGAAACTTCTTTCTGATCTGTGAGTTCATCTCACAGAGTTACAACCTCTGCCTCAAGAAGCAGTTTGCTAACACTCTTTTCGTGGAATCTGCAAAGTGATATTTGGGAGCCTATTGGGGCCCATGGTGATAAGGAAATATCCTCACATAATAACTAAAGAGAAGCTTTCTGAGAAACTGCATTGCCAGTGTGAATGCAACTCACAGAGTTACACGTTTCTCTCTCTGATCAGTTTGTTAGCACAGTTTTCTGGAAATCTGCAATTAGATACTTCATAGCGCAATGAACATTACAGTGACAAAGGAAATATCCACAGATGAAAACTAGAAAGAAGCTTTCTTAGAAACTTCTTGGTGATGTGTGAATTCATCTCACAGAGTTACACTTATGTTTCGTGGAGCAGTCCATTAACACTGTCTTTGAGGAATCTGAGAAGGGCTTCTTTGGATCACATTGAGGCCTACGCTGATAAAGGAAATTTCATCCGTTCAAAACGTGAAAGAAGCTTTCTGAGAAACTTCTTTCTGATCTGTGAGTTCATCTCACAGAGTTACAACCTCTGCCTCAAGAAGCAGTTTGCTAACACTCTTTTCGTGGAATCTGCAAAGTGATATTTGGGAGCCTATTGGGCCCATGGTGATAAGGAATATCCTCACATAATAACTAAAGAGAAGCTTTCTGAGAAACTGCATTGCCATGTGTGAATGCAACTCACAGAGTTACACGTTTCTCTTCTGTGATCTGTTTGTTAGCACAGTTTTCTGGAAATCTGCAATTAGATACTTCATAGCGCAATGAACATTACAGTGACAAAGGAAATATCCACAGATGAAAACAAGAAAGAAGCTTTCTTAGAAACTTCTTGGTGATGTGTGAATTCATCTCACAGAGTTACACTTATTTTTCGTGGAGCAGTCCATTAACACTGTCTTTGAGGAATCTGAGAAGGGCTTCTTTGGATCACATTGAGGCCTACGCTGATAAAGGAAATTTCATCCGTTCAAAACGTGAAAGAAGCTTTCTGAGAAACTTCTTTCTGATCTGTGAGTTCATCTCACAGAGTTACAACCTCTGCCTCAAGAAGCAGTTTGCTAACACTCTTTTCGTGGAATCTGCAAAGTGATTTTGGGAGCCTATTGGGGCCCATGGTGATAAGGAAATATCCTCACATAATAACTAAAGAGAAGCTTTCTGAGAAACTGCATTGCCAGTGTGAATGCAACTCACAGAGTTACACGTTTCTCTTCAGTGATCTTTTGTTAGCACAGTTTTCTGGAAATCTGCAATTAGATACTTCATAGCGCAATGAACATTACAGTGACAAAGGAAATATCCACAGATGAAAACAGAAAGAAGCTTTCTTAGAAACTTCTTGGTGATGTGTGAATTCATCTCACAGAGTTACACTTATGTTTCGTGGAGCAGTCCATTAACACTGTCTTTGAGGAATCTGAGAAGGGCTTCTTTGGATCACATTGAGGCCTACGCTGATAAAGGAAATTTCATCCGTTCAAAATGAAAGAAGCTTTCTGAGAAACTTCTTTCTGATCTGTGAGTTCATCTCACAGAGTTACAACCTCTGCCTCAAGAAGCAGTTTGCTAACACTCTTTTCGTGGAATCTGCAAAGTGATATTTGGGAGCCTATTGGGCCCATGGTGATAAAGGAAATATCCTCACATAATAACTAAAGAGAAGCTTTCTGAGAAACTGCATTGCCAAGTGTGAATGCAACTCACAGAGTTACACGTTTCTCTTCTTGATCTGTTTGTTAGCACAGTTTTCTGGAAATCTGCAATTAGATACTTCATAGCGCAATGAACATTACAGTGACAAAGGAAATATCCACAGATGAAAACTAGAAAGAAGCTTTCTTAGAAACTTCTTGGTGATGTGTGAATTCATCTCACAGAGTTACACTTATGTTTCGTGGAGCAGTCCATTAACACTGTCTTTGAGGAATCTGAGAAGGGCTTCTTTGGATCACATTGAGGCCTACGCTGATAAAGGAAATTTCATCCGTTCAAAACGTGAAAGAAGCTTTCTGAGAAACTTCTTTCTGATCTGTGAGTTCATCTCACAGAGTTACAACCTCTGCCTCAAGAAGCAGTTTGCTAACACTCTTTTCGTGGAATCTGCAAAGTGATATTTGGGAGCCTATTGGGGCCCATGGTGATAAGGAAATATCCTCACATAATAACTAAAGAGAAGCTTTCTGAGAAACTGCATTGCCATGTGAATGCAACTCACAGAGTTACACGTTTCTCTTCAGTGATCAGTTTGTTAGCACAGTTTTCTGGAAATCTGCAATTAGATACTTCATAGCGCAATGAACATTACAGTGACAAAGGAAATCCACAGATGAAAACTAGAAAGAAGCTTTCTTAGAAACTTCTTGGTGATGTGTGAATTCATCTCACAGAGTTACACTTATGTTTCGTGGAGCAGTCCATTAACACTGTCTTTGACGAATCTGAGAAGGGCTTCTTTGGATCACATTGAGGCCTACGCTGATAAAGGAAACTTCATCCGTTCAACACGTGAAAGAAGCTTTCTGAGAAACTTCTTTCTGCTCTGTGAGTTCATCTCACAGAGTTACAACCTCTGCCTCAAGAAGCACATTGCTAACACTCTTTTCGTGGAATCTGCAAAGTGATATTTGGGATCCTATTGGGGCCCATGGTGATAAGGAAATATCCTCACATAATAACTAGAGAGAAGCTTGCCTGAAAACTGCATTGCCATGTGTGAAGGCAACTCACAGAAGTTACAACCTTTCTCTTCAAAGTGATCAGTTTGTTAGCAACCGTTCCTGGAAATCTGCAGTTAGATACTTCATAGGCGCAATGAAAATTAACAGTGACAAAGGAAATATCGCACAGGATGAAAACTAGAAAGAAGCGCTTTCTTAGAAACTTCTTTCGTGATTGATTGAATTATCCTCACAGAGTTACAACTTATGTTCGTGGAGAAGTCCATTAACACTGTCTTTGAGGAATCTGGAGAGGGCTTCTTTGGATTCAGCATGGAGGCCTACGCGATAAAGGAAATTTCTATCCGATTCCAAAAAACGTGAAAGAAGCTTTCTGAGAAACTTCTTTCTGATCTGTGAGTTCATCTCACAGAGTTACAACCTCTGCCTCAGAAGCAGTTTGCTAACACTCTTTCGTGAATCTGCAAAGTGATTATTTGGGAGCCTATTGGGCCCAATGGTGATAAGGAAATATCCTCACATAATAACTAAAGAGAAGCTTTCTGAGAAACTGCATTGCCATGTGTGAATGCAACTCACAGAGTTACACGTTTCTCTTCAGTGATCAGTTGTTAGCACAGTTTTCTGGAAATCTGCAATTAGATACTTCATAGCGCAATGAACATTACAGTGACAAAGGAAATATCCACAGATGAAAACTAGAAAGAAGCTTTCTTAGAAACTTCTTGGTGATGTGTGAATTCATCTCACAGAGTTACACTTATGTTTTCGTGGAGCAGTCCCATTAAACACTGGCTTTGAGAATCTGAGAAGGGCTTCTTTGGATCACATTGAGGCCGACGCTGATAAAGGAAATTCATCCGTTCAAAAACGTGAAAGAAGCTGTCTGAGAAACTTCTTTCTGATCTGTGAGTTCATCTCACAGAGTTACAACCTCTGCCTCAAGAAGCAGTTTGCTACACTCTTTTCGTGGTAATCTGCAAAGTGATATTTGGGAGCCTATTGGGGCCCATGGTGATAAAGGAAATATCCTCACATAATAACTAAAGAGAAGCTTTCCTGAGAAACTGCATTGCCAAGTGTGAATTGCAACTCACAGAGTTACACGTTTCTCTTCAGTGATCAGTTTGTTAGCACAGTTTTTCTGAAATCTGCAATTAGATTACTTCATAGCGCAATGAACATTACAGTGACAAGGAATATCCACAGATGAAAACTAGAAAGAAGCTTTCTTAGAAAACTTCTTGGTGATGTGTGAATTCATCTCACAGAGTTACACTTATGTTTCGTGGAGCAGTCCATTAACATGTCTTTGAGGAATCTGAGAAGGGCTTCTTTGGATCACATTGAGGCCTACGCTGATAAAGGAAATTTCATCCGTTCAAACGTGAAAGAAGCTTTCTGAGAAACTTCTTTCTGATCTGTGAGTTCATCTCACAGAGTTACAACCTCTGCCTCACAGAAGCAGTTGCTAACACTCTTTTCGTGGAATCTGCAAAGTGATATTGGGAGCCTATTGGGGCCCATGGTGATAAAGGAAATATCCTCACATAATAACTTAAAGAGAAGCTTTCTGAGAAAACTGCATTGCCAAGTGTGGAAATGCAACTCACAGAGTTACACGTTTCTCTTCAGTGATCAGTTTGTAGCACAGTTTTCTGGAAATCTGCAATTAGATACTTCATCAGCGCAATGAACATACAGTGACAAAGGAAATTATCCACAGATGAAAACTAGAAAGAAGCTTTTCTTAGAAAACTTCTTGGTGATGTGTGAATTCATCTCACAGAGTACACTTATGTTTCGTGGAGCAGTCCATTAACACTGTCTTTGAGGATCTTGAGAAGGGCTTTCTTTGGATCACATTGAGGCTACGCTGATAAAGGAAATTTCATCCGTTCAAAACGTGAAAGAAGCTTCTGAGAAACTTCTTTTGATCTGTGAGTTCATCTCACAGAGTTACAACCTCTGCCTCAAGAAGCAGTTGCTAACACTCTTTTCGTGGAATCTGCAAAGTGATATTTGGGAGCCTATTGGGGCCCATGGTGATAAAGGAAATATCCTCACATAATAACTAAAGAAGCTTTCTGAGAAACTGCATTGCCATGTGTGAATGCAACTCACAGAGTACACGTTTCTCTTCAGTGATCAGTTTGTTAGCACAGTTTCTGGAAATCTGCAATTAGATACTTCAGAGCGAATGAACATTACAGTGACAAAGGAAATATCCCAGATGAAAACAAGAAAGAAGCTTTCTTAGAAACTCTTGTGATGTGTGAATTCATCTCACAGAGTTACACTTAGTTTCGTGGAGCAGTCCATTAACTGTCTTTGAGAATCTGAGAAGGGCTTCTTTGGATCACATTGAGGCCTACGCTGATAAGGAAATTTCATCGTTCAAAACGTGAAAGAAGCTTTCTGAGAAACTTCTTTCTGATCTGTGAGTTCATCTCACAGAGTTACACCTCTGCCTCAAGAAGCAGTTTGCTAACACTCTTTTCGTGGAATCTGCAAAGTGATATTTGGGAGCCTATTGGGGCCCATGGTGATAAAGGAAATATCCTCACATAATAACTAAAGAGAAGCTTTCTGAGAAACTGCATTGCCATGTGTGAATGCAACTCACAGAGTTACACGTTCTCTTCTGATCTGTTTGTTAGCACAGTTTTCTGGAAATCTGCAATTAGATACTTCATAGCGCAATGAACATTACAGTGACAAAGGAAATATCCACAGATGAAAACAAGAAAGAAGCTTTCTTAGAACTTCTTGGTGATGTGTGAATTCATCTCACAGAGTTACACTTAGTTTCGTGGAGCAGTCCATTAACACGTCTTTGAGGAATCTGAGAAGGGCTTCTTTGGATCACATTGAGGCCTACGCTGATAAAGGAAATTTCATCCGTTCAAAACGTGAAAGAAGCTTTCTGAGAAAATTCTTTCTGATCTGTGAGTTCTCACAGAGTTACAACCTCTGCCTCAAGAAGCAGTTTGCTAACACTC
>NW_022143037.1:0-5950 GCF_007565055.1 Rhinopithecus roxellana | reverse complement strand
TTTTCGTCGGAAACATCATGACCAATGATCCACTGAAGAGAAGAACTTTGTCACTGTAATGTTCATTGCGCTATGAAGTATCTAATTGCAGATTTCCAGAAAACTGTGCTAACAAACTGATCACTGAAGAGAAACGTGTAACTCTGTGAGTTGCATTCACACTTGGCAATGCAGTTTCTCAGAAAGCTTCTCTTTAGTTATTATGTGAGGATATTTCCTTTATCACCATGGGCCCCAATAGGCTCCCAAATATCACTTTGCAGATTCCACGAAAAGAGTGTTAGCAAACTGCTTCTTGAGGCAGAGGTTGTAACTCTGTGAGATGAACTCACAGATCAGAAAGAAGTTTCTCAGAAAGCTTCTTTCACGTTTTGAACGGATGAAATTTCCTTTATCAGCGTAGGCCTCAATGTGATCCAAAGAAGCCCTTCTCAGATTCCTCAAAGACAGTGTTAATGGACTGCTCCACGAAACATAAGTGTAACTCTGTGAGATGAATTCACACATCACCAAGAAGTTTCTAAGAAAGCTTCTTTCTAGTTTTCATCTGTGGATATTCCTTTGTCACTGTAATGTTCATTGCGCTATGAAGTATCTAATTGCAGATTTCCAGAAAACTGTGCTAACAAACTGATCACTGAAGAGAAACGTGTAACTCTGTGAGTTGCATTCACACTTGGCAATGCAGTTTCTCAGAAAGCTTCTCTTTAGTTATTATGTGAGGATATTTCCTTTATCACCATGGGCCCCAATAGGCTCCCAAATATCACTTTGCAGATTCCACGAAAAGAGTGTTAGCAAACTGCTTCTTGAGGCAGAGGTTGTAACTCTGTGAGATGAACTCACAGATCAGAAAGAAGTTTCTCAGAAAGCTTCTTTCACGTTTTGAACGGATGAAATTTCCTTTATCAGCGTAGGCCTCAATGTGATCCAAAGAAGCCCTTCTCAGATTCCTCAAAGACAGTGTTAATGGACTGCTCCACGAAACATAAGTGTAACTCTGTGAGATGAATTCACACATCACCAAGAAGTTTCTAAGAAAGCTTCTTTCTAGTTTTCATCTGTGGATATTCCTTTGTCACTGTAATGTTCATTGCGCTATGAAGTATCTAATTGCAGATTTCCAGAAAACTGTGCTAACAAACTGATCACTGAAGAGAAACGTGTAACTCTGTGAGTTGCATTCACACTTGGCAATGCAGTTTCTCAGAAAGCTTCTCTTTAGTTATTATGTGAGGATATTTCCTTTATCACCATGGGCCCCAATAGGCTCCCAAATATCACTTTGCAGATTCCACGAAAAGAGTGTTAGCAAACTGCTTCTTGAGGCAGAGGTTGTAACTCTGTGAGATGAACTCACAGATCAGAAAGAATTTCTCAGAAAGCTTCTTTCACGTTTTGAACGGATGAAATTTCCTTTATCAGCGTAGGCCTCAATGTGATCCAAAGAAGCCCTTCTCAGATTCCTCAAAGACAGTGTTAATGGACTGCTCCACGAAACATAAGTGTAACTCTGTGAGATGAATTCACACATCACCAAGAAGTTTCTAAGAAAGCTTCTTTCTAGTTTTCATCTGTGGATATTGCCTTTGTCACTGTAATGTTCATTGCGCTATGAAGTATCTAATTGCAGATTTCCAGAAAACTGTGCTAACAAACTGATCACTGAAGAGAAACGTGTAACTCTGTGAGTTGCATTCACACTTGGCAATGCAGTTTCTCAGAAAGCTTCTCTTTAGTTATTATGTGAGGATATTTCCTTTATCACCAGGGCCCCAATAGGCTCCCAAATATCACTTTGCAGATTCCACGAAAAGAGTGTTAGCAAACTGCTTCTTGAGGAAGAGGTTGTAACTCTGTGAGATGAACTCACAGATCAGAAAGAAATTTCTCAGAAAGCTTCTTTCACGTTTTGAACGGATGAAATTTCCTTTATCAGCGTAGGCCTCAATGTGATCCAAAGAAGCCCTTCTCAGATTCCTCAAAGACAGTGTTAATGGACTGCTCCACGAAACATAAGTGTAACTCTGTGAGATGAATTCACACATCACCAAGAAGTTTCTAAGAAAGCTTTCTAGTTTTCATCTGTGGATATTTCCTTTGTCACTGTAATGTTCATTGCGCTATGAAGTATCTAATTGCAGATTTCCAGAAAACTGTGCTAACAAGCTGATCACTGAAGAAAACGTGTAACTCTGTGAGTTGCATTCACACTTGGCAATGCAGTTTCTCAGAAAGCTTCTCTTTAGTTATTATGTGAGGATATTTCCTTTATCACCATGGGCCCCAATAGGCTCCCAAATATCACTTTGCAGATTCCACGAAAAGAGTGTTAGCAAACTGCTTCTTGAGGCAGAGGTTGTAACTCTGTGAGATGAACTCAGATCAGAAAGAAATTTCTCAGAAAGCTTCTTTCACGTTTTGAACGGATGAAATTTCCTTTATCAGCGTAGGCCTCAATGTGATCCAAGAAGCCTTTCTCAGATTCCCTCAAAGACAGTGTTATTGACTGCTCCACCGAACATAAGTGTAACTCTGTGAGATGAATTCACACATCACCAAGAAGTTTCTAAGAAAGCTTCTTTCTAGTTTTCATCTGTGGATATTTCCTTTGTCACTGTAATGTTCATTGCGCTATGAAGTATCTAATTGCAGATTTCCAGAAAACTGTGCTAACAAACTGATCACTGAAGAGAAACGTGTAACTCTGTGAGTTGCATTCACACTTGGCAATGCAGTTTCTCAGAAAGCTTCTCTTTAGTTATTATGTGAGGATATTTCCTTTATCACCATGGCCCCAATAGGCTCCCAAAATATCACTTTGCAGATTCCACGAAAAGAGTGTTAGCAAACTGCTTCTTGAGGCAGAGGTTGTAACTCTGTGAGATGAACTCACAGATCAGAAAGAAGTTTCTCAGAAAGCTTCTTTCACGTTTTGAACGGATGAAATTTCCTTTATCAGCGTAGGCCTCAATGTGATCCAAAGAAGCCCTTCTCAGATTCCTCAAAGACAGTGTTAATGGACTGCTCCACGAAACATAAGTGTAACTCTGTGAGATGAATTCACACATCACCAAGAAGTTTCTAAGAAAGCTTCTTTCTAGTTTTCATCTGTGATATTTCCTTGTCACTGTAATGTTCATTTGCGCTATGAAGTATCTAATTGCAGATTTCCAGAAAACTTTGCTAACAAAACTGATCACTGAAAGAGAAACGTGTAACTCTGTTGAGTTGCATTCACACTTGCAATGCAGTTTCTCAGAAAGCTTCTCTTTAGTTATTATGTGAGGATATTTCCTTTATCACCATGGGCCCCAATAGGCTCCCAAATATCCTTTGCAGATTCCACGAAAGAGTGTTAGCAAACTGCTTCTTGAGGCAGAGGTTGTAACTCTGTGAGATGAACTCACAGATCAGAAAGAAGTTTCTCAGAAAGCTTCTTCACACGTTTTGAACGGATGAAATTTTCCTTTATCAGCGTAGGCCTCAATGTGATCCAAAGAAGCCCTTCTCAGATTCCTCAAAGACAGTGTTAATGGACGCTCCACGAAACATAAGTGTAACTCTGTGAAGATGAATTCACACATCACCAAGAAGTTTCTAAGAAAGCTCTTTCTAGTTTCATCTGTGGATATTCCTTTGTCACTGTAATGTTCATTGCGCTATGAAGTATCTAATTGCAGATTTCCAGAAAACTGTGCTAACAAACTGATCACTGAAGAGAAACGTGTAACTCTGTGAGTTGCATTCACACATTGGCAATGCAGTTTTCTCAGAAGCTTCTCTTTAGTTATTATGTGAGGATATTTCCTTTATCACCA
Source organism: Rhinopithecus roxellana (assembly GCF_007565055.1). Taxonomy (NCBI): domain Eukaryota; kingdom Metazoa; phylum Chordata; class Mammalia; order Primates; family Cercopithecidae; genus Rhinopithecus; species Rhinopithecus roxellana. The sequence continues at coordinate 2,129 of NW_022143037.1, read as the reverse complement.
TGGGCCCCAATAGGCTCCAAATATCACTTTGCAGATTCCACGAAAGAGTGTTAGCAAACTGCTTCTTGAGGCAGAGTTGTAACTCTGTGAGATGAACTCACAGATCAGAAAGAAGTTTCTCAGAAAGCTTCTTTCACGTTTGAACGGATGAAATTTCCTTTATCAGCGTAGGCCTCAATGTGATCCAAAGAAGCCCTTCTCAGATTCCTCAAAGACAGTGTTAATGGACTGCTCCACGAAACATAAGTGTAAACTCTGGTAGGATGATTCACACAATCACCAAGAAGTGTCTAAGAAAGCTTCTTTCTAGTTTTCATCTGTGGATATTTCCTTTGTCACTGTAATGTTTCAGTGCGCTATGAAAGTGATCTAATTGCAGATTTCCAGAAACGTTGCTATCAAACTGATCATCTGAAGAGAAACGTGTAAACTCTGTGAGTTGCATTCACACAGTGGCATGCAAGTTTCTCAGAAAGCTTCTCTTAGTTGTATTATGTGAGGATTATTTCCTTTATCACCATGGCCCAAGTAGGCTCCCAAATATCACTTTGCAGATTCCACGAAAAGAGTGTTAGCAAACTGCTTCTTGAGGCAGAGGTTGTAACTCTGTGAGATGAACTCACAGATCAGAAGAAGTTTCTCAGAAAGCTTCTTTCACGTTTTGAACGGATGAAATTTCCTTTATCAGCGTAGGCCTCAATGTGATCCAAAGAAGCCTTCTCAGATTCCTCAAAGACAGTGTTAATGGACTGCTCCACGAAACATAAGTGTAACTCTGTGAGATGAATTCACACATCACCAAGAAGTTCTAAGAAAGCTTCTTTCTAGTTTCATCTGTGGATAATTCCTTTGTCACTGTAATGTTCATTGCGCTATGAAGTATCTAATTGCAGATTTCCAGAAAACTGTGCTAACAAACTGATCACTGAAGAGAAACGTGTAACTCTGTGAGTTGCATTCACACTTGGCAACGCAGTTTTCTCAGAAAGCTTCTCTTTAGTTATTATGTGAGGTTATTTCCTTTATCACCGTGGGCCCCAATAGGCTCCCAAATATCACTTTGCAGATTCCACGAAAAGAGTGTTAGCAAACTGCTTCTTGAGGCAGAGGTTGTAACTCTGTGAGATGAACTCACAGATCAGAAAGAAGTTTCTCAGAAAGCTTCTCTCACGTTTTGAACGGATGAAATTTCCTTTATCAGCGTAGGCCTCAATGTGATCCAAAGAAGCCCTTCTCAGATTCCTCAAAGACAGTGTTAATGGACTGCTCCACGAAACATAAGTGTAACTCTGTGAGATGAATTCACACATCACCAAGAAGTTCTAAGAAAGCTTCTTTCTAGTTTTCATCTGTGGATATTTCCTTTGTCACTGTAATTTTCATTGCGCTATGAAGTATCTAATTGCAGATTTCCAGAAAAACTGTGCTAAACAAACTGATCACTGAAGAGAAACGTGTAACTCTGTGAGTTGCATTCACACATTGGCAATGCAGTTTTCTCAGAAAGCTTCTCTTTAGTTATTATGTGAGGATATTTCCTTTATCACCATGGGCCCCAATAGGCTCCCAAATATCACTTTGCAGATTCCGCGAAAAGAGTGTTAGCAAACTGCTTCTTGAGGCAGAGGTTGTAACTCTGTGAGATGAACTCACAGATCAGAAAGAAGTTTCTCAGAAAGCTTCTTTCACGTTTTGAACGGATGAAATTTCCTTTATCAGCGTAGGCCTCAATGTGATCCAAAGAAGCCCTTCTCAGATTCCTCAAAGACAGGTTAATGGACTGCTCCACGAAACATCAGTGTAACTCTGTGAGATGAATTCACACATCACCAAGAAGTTTCTAAGAAAGCTTCTTTCTAGTTTTCATCTGTGGATATTGCCTTTGTCACTGTAATGTTCATTGCGCTATGAAGTATCTAATGCAGATTCCAGAAAACTGTGCTAACAAACTGATCACTGAAGAGAAACGTGTAACTCTGTGAGTTGCATTCACACTTGGCAATGCAGTTTCTCAGAAAGCTTCTCTTTAGTTATATGTGAGGATATTTCCTTTATCACCATGGGCCCCAATAGGCTCCCAAATATCACTTTGCAGATTCCACGAAAAGAGTGTTAGCAAACTGCTTCTT
>NW_022143036.1:0-144352 GCF_007565055.1 Rhinopithecus roxellana | reverse complement strand
CCACCTTATGTTTGTGTAGCAGTCCATTACCACTGTTTTGAGGAGAATCTGAGAAGGGCTTTTCTTTGTCACCTGAGGCCTACGATGCTAAAGGCCATTTCATCCGTTCAAAACGGAAAGAAGCTTTCTGAGAACTTCTTTGATCTGTGAGTTCATCTCACGGTTACAACCTCTGCCTCAAGAAAGCAGTCTGCTAACACTCTTTTCGTGGATGACTCTGAAAAGTGATTTTGGGAGCCTATTTGGGGCCCTGTGTAAGGGAAATCTCCTCACATAACTAACTAAAGAGAAGCCTTATGAGAAACTGCATATTGCCATGTGTTGAATGTGGCAACTCACGCGTACACGTTCTATTCTGTGATCGTTTGTTAGCACAGTTTTCTGGAAAATCTGGCATTAGATACTTCATAGCGCAAAGCACATTACAGTGACAAAGGGAATATCCACAGATGAAAACACGCAAAGAAGCTTTCTTAGAAACTTCCTGGTGATGTGTGAATTCCATCTCACAGGATTTTACACTTATGTTTCGTGGAGCAGTCCATTATTAAACCCTGTCTTTGAGGGAAACTGAGAAGGCTTCTTTGGATCACATTGAGTCCTACGATGATAAAGGAAATTTATGTCAAACGTGAAAAGAAGCTTTCTTGAGAAATTCTTTTGATCGTGAGTTTCATTCACAGCAGGTTCACCTCGCCTCACGAGCAGTTGCTAACCTTCTTTTCGTGGAACTTATGCAGTGATATTTGGGGCTAATTGGGGCCATGGTGATACGGGAAATCTCCTCACATCCTAACTAAAGAGACAGCTTTACGAGAAACTGCATTGCCAGTGTGAATGCAACTCACAGAGTTAACGTTTCTCTTTGTGATCTGTTGTTAGCACAGTTTTCTGGAAATCTGCACATTAGGATATTCATAGCTGCAAAGAACATACAGTGACAAAGGAATATCCACAGAAGAACACAAAGGAACGAAGCTTCTTTCAGAAAACTTTTGGTGATGGTGAATTCCATTCACAGAGTTACCTTATGTTTCGTGGAGAGTCCCTTAACACTGTCTTTGCGGAATCTGCGAAGGGCTTCTTGGATCACATTGAGTCCTTACGCTGATAAAGGAAATTTCATCGTTCACAACGTGAAAGAAAGCTTTGAGAAACTTCTTTCTGATCTGTGAGTTCATATAACAGAGTTACAAACTCTGCTAAAGAAGCAGTGTGCTAAACACTCTTTCGTGGATCTGCAAAGTGATATTGCGCAGCCTATGGGGCACCCATTGGTATAATGGGAAATATCCTCCCATAATAACTAAAGAGAGTTTCTGAGGGAAAACTGCATTGCCATGTTGTGCCTGCAATCACAGAGTTACACGTTTCTTTTGTGATTGTTGTTCGCCCAGTTTTCTGGAAATCTGCAATTAGACACTTCCTAGCGCCCTGAACATTACAGTGACACAGTACAAAATATCCACAGATGAAAAACAGGAAAGAAGCTTTCTTAGACAAACTTCTTGGGATTTGTGAATTTCATTTTCACAGAGTTACACCTTATGTTTCGGGAGCCAGTCAATTAACACTGTTTTGAGGAATCTGAGCAGGGCTTCTTTGGATACATTGAGGGCTTACGCGATAAGGAAATTTCATCGTTCAAAACGTGACAGAAGCTATCTGAGAAACTTCTTTTGATCTTGGTCATCTCACAGCGTTCCAACCTCTGCCTCCCGAGCAGTTGCTAACACTCTTTTCGTGGAATCTGCAAATGTGATATTTGGAGCCTATTGGTGCCATGGTTGTTGATAAGGGAAATATCCTCACATAATACTAAAGAGAAGCTTCTTGAGAAAATGCATTGCAGGTGAATGAAACTCACAGAGTTACACGTTTTCCTCTCATGTTGATCTGTTTGTTAGCACAGTTTTCTGAAATCTGCCAATTAGATACTCCATAGCGCAAAGAAACATTTACAGTTGACCCAGGGACTATTCACAGATTGAAACCAAGACAGAAGCTTTCTTAAAAAAACTTCTTGTGATGTCGTGTGAATCATCTCACGAGTTACACTTCTGTTTCGTGGAGCAGTCCACTAACACTGTCTTGCGGAATCTGAGAAGGTTTTTGAGCTCAATGATGCCTACGCTGATAAAGGAATTTCACCGTTCAAAACGTGAAAGAAGCTTCGCGAAAACTTTCGTTCTGATCTGGGGTTCATCTCACAGAGTTACAACCTCTGCCTCAAGAAGAAGTTTGTAACACTCTTTCGGAATCTGCAAAGTGATATTGGGAGGCCTATTGGGGCCATGGTGTGATAAAAGGGAAAATACCTACCTAATAACCAAGAGAAGCTTCTGATAACACTGCATTGCATGTGTGATGCCCAAACTCACGTGTACGCCAGTGTTTTTTGGAGCCGTTTCTTAGGACTGTTCCGTGGAGTCCGCGAAGTGATATTTCAGGATAGCATTGAGAATAGAAGGACGACAAGGAAAATCTTCAAAGGAAGCTGAACCAAACCTTTCTGGATAACTGCTTTGTGATTGTGAATTCATTTAACAGTGTTCTACTTCACCTTTCTCGGAGGGGTTTCCTAGCACTCATTTTGATGAATCTCAGATGTGATGTCTTGGATATCATTTAAATCGCATGCTGAATACGGAACTATCCTCAGAGACACATGCAGAGAAGCCTCCAAAAACTTCTTTGTTGTGGGTGATTCACCCCACATATGTCCTCATTGTTTTCCACTGAGAAACTTCCTAGCAGAATTTTCGCCAGTCTCTGCAATAGGCCACACGGTGGCGCTCCAAGCACAAATAACTCGGCTTACGAAGAAGAAGCTTTCTGAGTAAAACGCTTTGTGAGTGTGTGCATAGTCAACTCCACGAAGTCTGGGGTATTGCGTGGGGGCCGTTGGCCAGCCCTTATCTTGCTTGTCTGGAATCCTGCGAAGATAGTCCCAGATCCTCTTTGAAATACAAGGGGCCAATGGAAACATCTCCAATTTATAAATATGAGGCAAAGAAGCTTTTGAGAAGAAACAGTTCTTTCTGCTCTGTGAGTTAATCTCACAGAGTTAACAACCTCTGCTCTCAAGAAAGCGTCTGCTAACATCTTTCCGGTCCCTGGGACATCTGCAAGTGATATTCCCGCGAGGCTCATAGGGCCCCATCCGGTGACTAAGGGAAATATCCCTCACACTACCTCAACCCCCTACCCCCCACCCACCACACACCCGAGCAGCTTCCTGATGAAACTGCCCCCCCCCCCCTCCCCCCCATCCCCACTGACACCACATGTGTGAAGCAACTAACAGGAGTAACCCGTTTCTCTTCTCCTGTGACTCTGTTTGTTAGCACAGTTTTCTCTTGGAAATCTGCAATTACCGATACTTAATAGCCGCCCTCCTTCCACCTTCCCCTTTGCCTCCCCATCCCGTCCCCCCCCGTCACCCCCCTCGCTGTTTTTCTCCCCACCCTTTTTTCTCATGATGTGACATCCATCTCCCCGCTTCTTACCCTTATGTTTCGTGGTAGCAGTCCATTAACCTGTCTTGTTAGGAATCTGAGAAGGGCTCTTTGGATCACATGAGCTCCGCTGCTAAGGAAATTCATTCCTTCAAAAGTGACGAAAGTTTTGAGAAACTTCTTCTGATCTGTGAGTTCATCTCCACAGAGTTACAACCTCTGCCTCAGAGACGCAGTTTGCCTTAACATCTTTTCGTGGGAATCTGGCAAAGTGATATTTGTGAAGCCTCTTGGGGCCCCTGGTGATAAGGGCATATCCTCCCATAACAATAGAGAGCTTTCTGCGAAACTGCACTGCCATGTGTTATGCCTGCCACTTCAAGGTTTACACGTTTCTCTTCTGTGATCGTTTGTTAGCACAGTTTTCTGGAAACTGCAATTAGCACTCTCCTCGCGCAAAGCAATTACAGTGACAAAAGGAATATCCACGATTGAAAAACAAGAAAGAAGCTTCTTAGAAATTCTTGGTGATGTGTGAATTCATCTCACAGAGCTTACACTATGTTTCGTGGAGCCAGTCCATTCACCACTGTCTTTGAGAATCTGAGAAGGGCTTCTTGGATCCCATGCAGACTACGCTGCTAAAGGTCATTTCATCTGCCTCAAACTGAAAGAAGCTTCTGAGAAACTTTCTTTCTGATCTGTTGAGTTCATCTCACAGAGTTACAACCTCTGCCTTCCAGAAAGCAGTTTGCAACACTCTTTTCGGATATCTGCCCAATTGGCTATTGCTCGCTATTTGGGCCCATGGTGATAAGGGGAAAATATCCCTACATAATAAACTAAAGAGAAGCTTTCTGAGAAACTGCATTGCCATGTGTGAATTGGCAACTCACAGAGTACGTTTCTCTTCTGTGATTGTGTGTAGCACAGTTTTTCTGGACATCTGCAATTAGCTACTTCATAGCGCAATGAACATTACAGTGACAACGGAAATATCCACTGATGAAACAAGAAAGAAGCTTTCTTAGAAAACTTCTTGGTGATGTGTGAAATTCACTCACAGAGTTACACTTATGTTTCGTGGATTGGAGCAGTCCATTAACACTGTCTTGAGGAAATCTGAGAAGGGCTTCTTTGGATCACATTGAGGCCTACGCTGATAAAGGAAATTAATCGTTCAAAACGTTGCAAGAAGCTTTCTATGAGAACTTCTTCTGATCTGTGAGTTCAATCTCACAGGTTACAACCTCTGCCTCAACGAAAGCAGTTTGCTAAACACTCTTTTCGTGGACTCGCAAAGTGATATTGCGAGCCTATGGGGCCCATGGTTGATAAGCGGAAAAATATCCTTCACATAATAAACCAAAGCGAAGCTCCTGAGAAAACGCATTGCCCTGTGTGAATGCAACTCACCGAGTTACCCGTTTCTCTTTCTTGATCTGTTGTTTTAGCACAGTTTCTGGAAAATCTGCAATTAGATACTTAAGCGCACAGAACATTACGTGACCAAAGGCATATGCACAGAAGCAAAACAAGGAAAGAAGCTTCTTAGAAGAAACTTCTTGGTGATGTGTGCATTTATCTCACAGAGTTACACTTATGTTTCGTGGAGCAGTCCATTAACACTGTCTTTTGAGGGAATCTGAGAAGGGCTTCTTTGGCTCACCTTGAGGCCTCCGCTGCTAAGGACATTTTATCCGTTTTCAAAAAACGTGAAGAAGCTTTCGAGAAACTTCTTTCGATCTGTGAGTTCATCTCACTGATTACCACCTCTGTCCTCAAGAAGCAGTTTGCTAACACTCTTTTCGTGGAATCGCAAAGTGAATTGGGGAGCCTCTTTGGGCCCATGGTGATAGGGGAAAATTCCTCACAATAATAACTAAAGAGAAGCTTTTGAGAAATGACATTGCATGTCGTGAAGCAACTCAACGGAGTTTCCACGTTTCTTTATGTGATCTGTTTGTAGGCACAGTTTCTGGAAATCATCCGCTTCCGTGCCAATTAGATACTCATAGCGCAAAGAAATTACAGTGACAAACGGAATATCACACGCTGAAACAAGAACGACGCTTTCTTTAGAAAACTTCTTGTGATGTTGTGAAAACTTCATCCAACAGAGTTTACACTTATGTTTCGTGGAGCAGTCCATTAACACTTCTTTGAGGAATCTGAGAAGGCTTCTTTGGGTCACATTGAGGCCTACGCTGATAAGGAATTTCCATCCGTTCAAAGTGAAGAAAGAAGCTTTTGAGAAACTTCATTTTTGATCTGGAGTTCATTCACAGAGTTACAACCTCTGCTCAAGAAGCAGTTTTGCAACCACTCTTTTCGTGGATTGGAATCTGCAAAGTGATATGTGGGAGGCCTATCTGAGGGCCCATGTGATAAGGGAACTATCTCACATAATAACTAAAGAGAAGCTTTCTGAGAAACTGCATTCGCCATGTGTGAATGCAAACTCACAGAGTTACCCGTTCTCTTCTGTGACTGTTTGTTAGCACCGTTTTCGGGAAATCTGCAATTAGATACTTCCTAGCGCAAAGAACATTACACGTGAGAACAAGGAATCTCCAGCAGACGCACAACAAGAACGAAGCTTCTTAGAAACTTCTTTGGTGATGTGTGACTTTATACTCACCCAGAGTACACATAAGTGTTCGGTGAGCGAAGTAGCGCACGGATACTACCTTTGTCATGTGTGTATGTGATCTCGATGAATGCGTCTTTGGAGGCAACACGCAGTGCTAGCGACTTGCATGTGATGCAAGGGAAATATATGCCGCACGCACACAGTAGCGCAACCCAACGTGTATCTGAGAAAGATCACTAAGTATGTATTTCTGAATCGTAGTTAATACACAGGCCCCACCTCGCATAAAGAAGAAGAGCAGTTTGCTAACACTCTTCGTGGAATCTGCCAAAGTGATATTTGGAGCTCTTGGGGGCCCATGGTGATAAGGGACCAATCCTCACATCATAACTAAAGCGAAGCTTTTTCTGAGAAAACTGCCTTGCCATGTTTGAATGCACATCCACAGCGTTACACGTTTGTCTTCTGTGAATCTGTTGTTAGCACAGTTTTCTGGAAAATCTGCAATTGATACTTCAAGCGCAATGAACATTACAGTGACCAAGGAAATATCCACCGATGCAAACAAGAAAAGAAGCTTTCTTAGAAACTCTTTGTGATGTGTGAATTCATCCACAGCAGTTACTACTTATGTTTCTTGGCGCATTGCATTAACTACTGTCTTTGGGAATTGAGAAGGGCTTCTTTGTATCACATTGCGGACTCCGTTAGTAAATGGTAAAATTTCATACCGTTCAAAAACGTGGAAAGAAGCTTTCTGAGGAAACTCTTTCTGATCTGTGAGTTTTCATCTCAACAGAGCTACAAAACCTTTGCCCCAGAAGCAGTTTGCTAAACACTCCTTTTGTGGAACTGCAAAGTGATATTTGCGAGCCTATTGGGGGCCATGGTGTATAAGGGAAATCTCCTAAATAATAACACTACAGAGAAGCTTTCTGAGAAAACTGCATTGCCAGGGTTGTGAATGCCAAACTCACAGGTTACACGTTTCTCTTCTGTGATCTGTTTGTTAGCACAGTTTCTGGAATTGCAATTAGATACTTCATAGCGCAAAGAACATTACAGTGACAAGGAATATCCACCGAAGAAAACACAGAAAGAAAGCTTTTAGAAACTTCTTGGTGATGTGTGAATTCCTCTCACGAGTTACACTATGTTCGTGGGAGCAGTCCATTAACACTAATGGAAGCAGTCCATTAACACTGTGCTTTGAGGAATTGAGAAGGGCTTCTTTGGATCGATTGGGCCTACGCTGATAAAGGGAAAATCTCATCCGTTCAAACGTGGGAAAGGAAGCTTTCTGAGGAAACTTCTTTCTGAATCTGTGAGTTAGTTCATCTCACAGAGTCTTTACAACCTCTGCCTCAGAACACCCAAAAAAGCAGTTAGCAAGTTTGACTAACACTCTTTTCGTGAATCTGCCAAAGTGATATGGGGCCTATTGGGGGCCCATGGTGATAAGGGAACTAATCCTCAAATAAAACTAAAGAGAAGATTTGAGAAACTGCATTGCCATGTGTGAATGCAAATCACAGAGTTACCGTTCTCTTCTGTGATCTGTTTGTAGCACAGTTTTCTGGAAATCTGCAATTAGACAATTCATAGCGCCAAGAACATTACAGTGACAAAGAAATATCCACAGATTTGCAAACAAGCAAAATCTTTCTTAGAAACTTCTTGGGATGTGTGATGAATTCATCTCACAGAGGTTTACAATTATGTTTCGTGGAGCAGTCCATTACATGTCTTTGATGAATCTGAGAAGGGTTCTTTGGATCACATGCGGCTACTGCTTGATTAAGGAAATTCATCCGCTCAAAAGTGTGAAAGACGCTTTCTGAGAAACTTATTTCTGATCTGTGAGCTCATCTCACAGAGTTACAACCTCTGGCCTAAAGAAGCAGTTTGTAACCTCTTTTATTTGGTGGATGGAATCTTGCAAAGTGATATTTGCGAAGCTATTGGGGCCATGGTGATAAGGGGAATATCCTCACATAATAAAAGAGAAGCTTTCTGAGAAGTAAACTGCATTGCCTGTGTGAATGCAACTCACAGAGTTAAAAGTTCTCTTCTGTGATCTGCTTTGTTCGCTACAGTTTCTGGAATATCGCAATTAGATACTTCATGCGCAATGAAACTACAGTGCAAAGGAATATCCACAGATGAAAACAAGAAGAAGCTTCTTAGCAACTTCTTGGTTGATGTGTGATTCATCTCACAGACGTTACCTTATGTTTCGTGGAGCAGTCCTTAACACTGTCTTTGAGGGAATCTGAGAAGGGCTTCTTTGGATCACATTGAGGTTGCGGCCTTACGGCTGATAAAGGAAATTTTCCAATCCGTCTCAAACGTGACAGAAGCTTTCTGAGAAACTCTTTTGATGTTGAGTCATCTCACAGAGCAGAGTTACAACCTATGCATCACGAAGCAAGTTTGCTAACACTCTTTTCGTGGAACTGGCAAAGTGATATTTGGGAGCCTATTGGGGCCCATGGTGATAAGGGAAAATATCCTCACATATAACTACAAGGAGAAGTTCTGAGAAACTGCATTTGGGCAATGTGTGAATGCCAACTCAAAGCGTTACACGTTCTCTTCTGTTGATTGTTTTTGTTAGCACAGTTTTCTGGACATCTGCAATTAGATACTTCCTAGCGCAATCAACATTACAGTGACAAAGGAAATATCACGATGAAAAACACAGAAAGAAGATTTCTTAGAAACGTCTTTGTGCTTGTGTGAATTCATCTCACAGAGTACACTTATGTTTCGTGGAGCAGTCCATTAACACGTCCTTTGAGGAATCTGAGAGGGCTTTTTGGAATCACATTGGGCCTACGCTGATCAAGGAAATTATCCGTTCAAAACGTGAGAAAGCTTTTCCTGAGAAACTTCTTTTCTGATTATGTGAGTTCAATCTCACAGAGTTACAACCTCTGCCTCAAGAAGAGTTTGCTAACACTCTTTTCGTGGAATCTGCAAGTGTATTTGGGAGCCTATTGGGGCCCTTGGTTGGATAAGGAAATATCTCAATAATAATAAAGAGAAGCTTCTGCGAAAAACTGCATTGCCATTGTGTGAATGCAATCACCAGTGTTTACGCCAGTGTTTTTCGGAGCCGTTTCTTAGGACCTTGATTTCCGTGGATTCCGAGACGTGCTATTTTCCGATAGCCTGAAGAATGAAGGAGAAAGGAACAATCCTTCAAGAGAAAGAGGAGGAACCAAACTTTTGAGAAAACTGCTTTGTGATATGTGAATTCAATGTTCACCGGGTTCTATGCACCTTTCTTCGGAGAGTTTCCTCGCACTCCATGGTGAGGATCTCAGAGAGAGGTCTTGGTATCATTAAATCGCATGCGGAATACAGGAACTAGCCTCAGAGGAAACCTGCAGAGAGGCCTTTCAACAAAACTGCTTTTGTGGGGGTGGAAGTTCCACCCCACAGAGCCAGCAGGGTTTCCACTGAGAAACTTCCTAGCAGATTTCGCCGTTCTGCAATCGTGACCCCACGGTGGCGCTCCAAGACCACAAATTAAACTCGTTACTAACCGAAAGAAGCTTCTGAGAGAAACCGCCTTATTTGGAGGTGTGAATTCAACCCTTACGTTGCAGCTGTCATTGTGGGCCGTGTGGCCCGAGCCCTATTTGTGTGGAATCTGAGACCAGCTATTCCCCGATACCTTTGAAAACCAGGGGGGCACTGGGAACCTCTTCCAATAAAAATGAGTCAGAAAGAAGCTTTCTGATGAACTTCTTTCTGATTGTGAGTTCTTCTCACAGAGTTCAACCTTCGCCTCCGACCGCCGTTTGCTAACACTTTTCTTTTCGTGGAGGAATCTGCAAAGTGATATTTGTGAGCCTTATAGGGGCCCAAAGTTGATAAGGGAAAACTATCATCAACATAATAAACTAACGAGAAGCTTTCCTGAGAAACTGCCTTGCCATGTGTGAATGCAAACTCACGAGTTACACGTTTCTCTTCGTGATCTGTTTGTTGCACGTTTTCTGGACAATCTGCAATTAGAACTTCATAGAGCAAAGAAACCTTACAGTGACAACGGATATCACAGAAGAAAACAAGACAGACGCGTTATTAGAACACTTTTGTGTGATGTGTGAATTCATCTCACAGAGTTACACTTATGTTTAGTGCGAGGCAGTCCATTAACAATGTCCTTGAGGAATCTGGAGAAGGGCTTCTTGGATCACATTGAGGCCTACGCTGATAAAGGAAAATTTCATCCGTCCAAACTGTGTGAACGAAGCTTCTGAGAAACTTCTTCTGATCTGTGCGTCATTCACGAGTTCACCCTCTGCCTCAAGAAGCAGTTTTCTAACATCTTTCAGGTGAATCTGGCAAAGGATTTTGGGAAGCCTTATTGGGGGCCCCTGGTGATAAGGGAAATATCCTCACATAATACCTAACGAGAAGCTTTCTGAGAAAACTGCATGCCATGTGTGAATGCCAACTCACAGCGTACACGTTCTTTCTGTGATCAGGTTTTGTTAGACAAAGTTTTCTGGAAATCTGCAATGATTACTTCATAGCGCAAAGAACATTCAGCGACAAAGGACATCCACACATGACAACACGCACGAAGCTTCTTAGAAAACTTCTTGGGATGTCGTGGAATTCATCTCACAGAGTTACATATGTTTCGCGGAGCAGCCATAACATGTCTTTGAGGACCCTGAGGAAGGGCTTCTTTGGATCCCCATTGAGGCCTACGCTGATAAGGAAAATTTCATCGCTCAAAAAGTGAAATGTGAAAGAAGCTTTTGAGCAATTCTTTATGATCTGTGAGTTCCTCTCACAGAGTTACACTATGCTCAGACAGCAGTTTGAAAACACTCTTTCGTGGAATCTGAAAAAGTGATATTGCGAGCCTATCTCGGGGCAATGGTGATAAGGGAAAATATCCTCAACAAATAAACTAAAGAGAAGCATTTTGAGAAACTGGCATTGCGGTGATGCCACTCACAGAGTTACACGTTTTCTTCTGTTTGATCTGTTTGTGTAGCACCAGTTTCTGGAAATCTGCCAATTTAGATTACTATAGCGCAAATGAAACAACAGTGACCAAAGGACATATCACTGATGACAACAAGAAAGAAGCTTCTTAGCAATTTGTGTGTGTGCATTCATCTCACAGCATTTACACTTATGTTTCGTGGAGCAGTCCATTAACAACTGTCTGAGGAATGAGAAGGGCTTTTTGGATCAATGAGGCTACGCTGATCCAGGAATTATCCCGTTTCAAAACGTGAAAGAAGCGTTCTGAGAAACTTATTTCTCTCGTGAGTATCTCAACAGAGTTACAAACCTCTGCCTCAAGAAGCAGTTGTGCTAATCACCTTTTCGTTGAATCTGCAAGTGATATTTGCGAGCTATTGGGGCCCATTGGTTGATAAGGGACAATCCTACCATAATAATAAAGACTAAAGAGAAGCTTTATGAGAACTGCTGCCCATGTTGTGAATGACTCTCACAGAGTTAACGTTTCTCTCTGTGATCTGTTTGTCCACAGTTTTTGGAAACTGCAATTAATACTTCATAGCGCCAAAGAACATTACAGTGAGAAAGGACAATACACAGAAGAGAAAACAAGAAAGAAGTCTTTTTAGAAACTTCTTGGTGAGTGTGAATTCAATTCACAGAGTTACATATGTTTCGTGGACGCAGTCCATTAAAACCGTCTTTGAGGAATCTGAGAAGGGCTTCTTTGGCCACATTGAGGCCTACGCTGTATAACGGAAATGATCCGTTAAAAGTAAAGAAGCTTTCTGAGAACTTCTTTCTGCTCTGTGAGTTCATCTACAGAGTTACAACCTCTGACTCAAGCCGCAGTTGCTAACACCTCTTTTCGTGGACTGCAAAGTGATCTATTTGGAGCTATTGGGCATGGTGATAAGGGAAATATCCTCCCCTAATAAATAAAGAGAAGCTTTCTGAGAACCGCATGCCATGTCTGTGAAGCAACTCAAAGAGTTATACGTTTCCTCTTCTGTGTCTGTTTGTTAGCACCTTTTCTGGAAATCTCGCAATAGATCCTTCATAGCGCAAAGAACATTACAGTGACAAAGGATAAATCCACAGATGAAAACAAGAAAGAAGCTTTCTTGAAACTTTTGGTGATGTGTTGAATTTTCAATCTCACAGAGTTACACTAGTTAGGGAGCACGTCATAACACTGTCTTGAGGAATCTGAGAAACGGGCTTCTTGGATCACATTGAGGCCCTACGCTGATAAAGGCCAAAATTCCATCCGTTCCAAACGTGACAGAAGTTCTGAGAAACTTCTTTTGACTGGAGTCTCTCACAGAGTCACAACCTTGCCTCAAGAAAAGCAGTTTGCTAACACTCTTTAGTGGACTCTGCCAACAGTGATATTTGGGAGCCTATTTGGGAGCTATGATGATAAAGGAAATAGCCTCACATAATAATCAAGAGAGATTTCTGAGAGACAACTGCATGCCAGGTGTTGAATGCAATGCATGCAACTCACAGTTACACGTTTCCTTCAGTTATCGTTTGTTAGCAAGTTTTATGGAAATCTGGCAATTAGAGATACTACATAGCGCCCCAATGAATGAACATTACAGTGACAAACGGAAATATAAACCGATGAAAACTCGGAAAGACGTTTCTTAGAAACTTCTTGGTGATGTGTGAATTATCTCAAAGAGTTACACTTATGTTTCGTGGTGGTGGAGCAAGTCCATTAACACTGTCTTGGGATTTTGAGAAGGGCTTCCTTTGGCTCACATTGAGGCCTACGATGCAATTAAAGGAAAGTTCATCCTTCAAAACGTGAAAGAGACTTTCTGAGAACTCCTTCTGCTC
The DNA here is from genome assembly GCF_007565055.1 of Rhinopithecus roxellana. Taxonomy (NCBI): domain Eukaryota; kingdom Metazoa; phylum Chordata; class Mammalia; order Primates; family Cercopithecidae; genus Rhinopithecus; species Rhinopithecus roxellana. The sequence continues at coordinate 131,455 of NW_022143036.1, read as the reverse complement.
TGTGAGTTCCATCTCACAGAGTTCAACCTCTGCCTCAAGGTGAGCAGTTTGTAAACACTCTTTTCGTGGCATCTGCAAAGTGATATTTGGGAGCCTATTGGGTCCCCTGGTGTGATTAAATGAAAATATCTCACTATAACTAAAGAGACTTTTCTGAGAAAATGCATTGCCAGGTGTGAATGCTAACTACAGAGTTACACGTTTCTCTCAGTTGATCAGTTTGTTAGCACAGGTTTTTCGGAAATCTGCCAATTAGCTTACTTAATAGCCCGCAATCAACATTACAGTGACAAAAGGAAATATCCACAGAGAAACAGAAAGAAGTTTCTTCGAACCTTCTTGGTGGGTGTGTGGAATTCATCTCACAGAGTTAACTTTATTTTCGGGCGCAGTCCATTAAAATGTCTTTGAGGCCTTCTGAGAAGGGCTTCTTTGGATCACATTGAGGCCTCGCTGCTAAAGGAAATTTCATCCGTTCAAACGTGAAAGACGCTTCTGAGAAACTTCTTTGTCTGTGATTTCACTCACAGAGTTACAACCTCTGCCTCACGAAGCCAGTTTGTAAACACTCTTTCGTGGGAATCGCAAAGTGATATTGGGACGCAATGGGGCCCCATGATGATTAACGGAAATATCCTTACATAAAAATAAAGAGGAAGCTTTCTGGGAAAACTGCTGCCAGGTGTTAATGCAAACTCACAGAGTTACAGTTTCTCTTCAGTTATCAGTTTTTAGCACATTTTTCTGGAAATCTGCAATGAGATACTTCATAGCGATGAACATACAGTGGCAAAGGAACTATCCCCAGATGAATGAAACTAGGAAAGAAGCTTCTTAGAAACTTCTTGTGATGTTTGAAATCATTCACAGAGTTACCCTTATGTTTCGTGGTGAGCAGTCAATTAAACACTGTCTTTGATGAATCTGGAAGGGGCCTCTTGGATGACATTTAGGGCCGACGCTGATATAAAGGAAATCTTTCATCCAGTTCAAACCGTGAATGAGCTTTTATGAAGAAAAAACTTCTTCTGATCTGCGAGTTTCCTTCTCACAGAGTTACAAACTTGCCTACAGAAGCAGTTTGCTAAACTCTTTTCGTGGATGGAATATGCAAGTGATCTTTGGGAGCTATGGGGGCCCATGTGATTAAAGAACTCCTCACATAAAATTAAGAGAAGCTTTCTGAGAAACTGCATTGCGAGTTGTGAATGCCCATCACAGAGTACAGTTCTCTTCAAGTGATCAGTTTGTTAGCACAGTTTTCTGGAACATCTGCAATGAGATAACTTCATAGCGCAATGCAAACATTACAGCTGAAAAGGAAATATCCACAATGAAAACTAGGAAGGAAGAAGCTTCTTAGAAAAACTTCTTGGTGCTGTGTGAATTCATCTCACAGAGTTACACTATGTTTAGTGTATCAGTCCATTAACACTTGTTCTTTGCGGAATCTGATAAGGGCTCTTTGGATCAATTGAGGCCGAACGTGCAAAGGAACTTTATCCTTTTCAAAACGTGAAAGAAGCTTTCTGAGAACCTTCTTTTGATTCGATTGAGTTCATCTCACGCGTTACAACCTTGTGCTCAAGAAGCCAGTTTGCTAACACTTTTTCGTTGGATGGAATCTGTAAAAGTGATATTTTGGGAGCCTATTGGGGGCCCATGGTGATAAAGGAAATATCCTCACATATAACTAAAGAGAAGCTTCTGGAGAACCTGCATTGCACCGTTTGAATGCAACTCCAGAGTTTACACGTTCTCTTCAGTTGATAGTTGGTTCGACAGTTTTTGGAAATCTGCCATAGCTACTCATTAGCCGCAATGAATGAACACACAGGACAAGGAAAATAACCCACAGATGAAAACTAGAAAGACGCTTTTTAGAAACTTCTTGGTGGTCTATGTTTTGTGTGATATTTCATCTCCCAGACGTTAACCACTTATGTTTCGTGGAGAAGTCCATTAACACTGTCTTTGGCGGAATATGAGCACGGCTTCTTTGGATCAAATGGGGCCTACTCTGATAAAGGAAATTTCATCGTTCAAAACGTGAAGAAGCTTTCCTGAGAAACTTCTTTCTGATCTGTGAGTTCATCTCACAGAGTTAAACCCCTATGCCTCCGCAAGCAGTTTGCAACACTATACGTGGGAAGGAATCTGCAAACAGCGATATTGGGGAGCTATTGGCGGCCCATGGTGATTGATAAAGGACATAGCCTCACTAATAACTAAAGAGAAAGCTTTCTGAGAACAATCTGCATTGCCAGTTTTGAATGCACATCACAGAGTACACGTTTTATCAGTGTGAATTCAGTTTGTTAGCCACAGTCTTTCTGGAAAATCTGAAATGAGATACTTAATAGGCAATGCACATTACAGTGACACCTGAAAATATCCACAGATGAAAACTAGGAAGGAAGCTTTCTTAGAGAAACTTTTTGGCGATGTGTGAATTCATCTCCCAGAGTTTACATTATGTTTCGGTGTCGCAGTCAATTTAAACACTGTCTTTGAGGAAAACTGAGAAGGGCTTCTTTGGATCCACATGAGGCCGACGCGATTGAAAAGGAAAATTTCCTCCTTTCAAAACGTGAAAGACTGCTTTATGAGACGGAAAACTTCTTTCTGATCTGTGAGTTCCTCTCACCGAGTAGTTCCAATCCTGTGCCTCAAGAAGTCCGTTTGCTAACACTCTTGTGGAATCTGTAACGTGAATATTGGGCGATAGGGGGCCCATGGTGATAAAGGAACTACCTCACATAATAACTAAAGGAGCAAGGTTCTGAGGAAACTGCATTGCCCAGGTGTGAATCGGCAACTCACCGAGTTACACGGTTTCTCTTCAGTGATTCAGTTTGTTTAGCACAGTTTCTGGAAAATCTGCCATTAGCTCTTATAGCGAAAGAAACATACCCGTGACAAAGGAACTATCCACTAGATGAAAACTAGAAGAAGCTTTTCTTAGAACCTTCTTGGTTGGTGTGTGATCTCATCCTCACAGAGTTACCACTTTGTTTCGTGGAGTAGTCCATAACACTGTCTTGAGGAATCTGAGAAGGCGCTTCTTTGGATCAATGGAGGCTACTTCTGCTTAAAGGAAAATTTATCCGTTCCAAACGTGAAAGAAGCTTCTGAGAAAATTTCTTTCTGATCTGTGAGTTCATCTCACAGAGTTTACACCCTTGCCTAGCAAGCAGTTGCAACATCTTTACGTGGATCTGCCAAGTGATATTTGGAGCCTATTAGGGGCCCATGGTCTGAATAAAGGAATCCGCACTCACATTAAACTAACGAGAAGGCTTCTGAGAAAACTGCATTGCCAGGGTGTGAATGCAATCACAGCGTTACACCGTTTCTCCTTTCAGTGATCAGTTTGTTAGCACAGTTTTCTGAAAATCTGCAATTAATACTCATAAGCGCCAATGACCATCAGTGACAAGGAAAATATCCGCAGATGAAAACTAGAAAGAAGTTTCTTAGAAACTTACCTTGGTGATTGGTGACTTATCTCACAGAGTTACACTTAGTTTCGTTGGATGTGGGAGCAGTCCATTAAACACTGTCTTTGAGGAAATCTGAGAAGTGCTCTTTTTTTTGGATCACATTGAGGGCCTACGCTGATAAAGGAAATTTCATCCGTTCAAAACGTGAAAGAAGTTCTCAGAGAGAAACTTCTTTTTGATTCTGCTGAGTTCATCTCACAGAGTTACCAACCTCTGCCTCAAGAAAGCAGTTTGCTAACACTCTTTTGGGAATCTGCAAGTGATATTTGGGAGCCTATTGGGCCCCTGGTGATGATACTGAAATATTCTCACATAATAACTAAAGAGAAGCTTTCTGAGAAACTGCATTGCCAGGGTGTGAATGCAACTCACCGAGTTACACGTTTCTCTTCAGTGATCAGTTTGTTAGCACAGTTTCTGGAAATCTGCAATTAGATATTCATTCGCGGAATGAACATTACCAGTGACCAAGGAAATATCCAACAGATGAAACACAGAAGACAGAAGCTTCTTAGAAACTTCTTGTTGATGTGTGAATTCATCTCACAGAGTTCACTCATGTTCGTTGGGCAGTCCTTAACACTTGTCTTTGAGGAATCTGAGAAAGGGCTTCTTTGAGCACACAGAGGGCCTACGCTGATAAAGGAAATTCATCCGTTCAAAAACGAGAAAGAAGATTTCTGAAGAACACTTCTTCTGATCTGTGAGTATCCCAGAGTACACCTTCTGCCTCAAGAAGCAGTTTGCAAACATCTTTTCGTTGGAATCTGCAAAGGGATTTGGGCGCCTATAGGGCCCATGGTGATAAATGGAAATATCCTCACATAATAATACAGAGAAGCTTTCTGGAAACATGCATTGCCAGCTGTGAATGCCCTCACAGAGCTACAGGTTTCTCTTCAGTGATCAGTTTGTAGCACAGTTTTCTGGAAATCTGCATGAGATACTTCATAGCGCAATTGAACCTTCAGGACAAAGGACACTATCCACAGATGAAAACTAGAAAGAAGCTTCTTAGAAACTTCTTTGTGGGGTGTGTGAATTTCATCTCACCACGATTTACCACTTATGTTTCTTGGTGCGTCCATTAACACTGTCTTTGAGGAATCTGAGAATGCCTTCTTGGATCACATTGGAGGCCTTCATGATAAAGGAAAGGAAATGTCATTAGTTCAAAAGAACGGGAAGACGCTTTCTGAGAAACTCTTTCTGATCTGTGAGTTCATCTCACCAGAGTTACAACCTCGCTCAGGAAGCAGTTTGCTAACCACTCTTTTAGGGGAATCTGTCAAACGTGATATTTGGGAGCCTATTGGGGCCCAGGGTGAGTAAAGTGAATAAGATCCGCACCAGAATAATAAAGAGCAGCTTTCAGAGAAACTGCATTGACCGGTGTGAATGCCAATACTCACACGAGTTACACGTTTCTTTTAGTGCCAGTTTGTTACACAGTTTCTGGAAATCCTGCAATCGATACTCATAGCGCAATGAACCATTTACAGTGACAAAGGAAATATAAACAGATGATGATGAATGAAAAACTAGAAAAATCTAGAAAGAAGCTTTCTTTCAGAAACTTCTTGGTTGTGTGTGAATTCATCTCACAGAGTTACACTTATGTTTCGGGATGGACGCCCGTCCCTTAAACACTGTTGAGGAATCTGCAGAAGGGCTTCTTGGATCACATTGCTGGCATACGCTGATAAAGGAATTCATCCGTTCAAAACGTGAAAGACGCTTTCTCGAGAACTTCTTCTCGATCTGTGGTCATCTCAGAGATTTACAACCTCTGCCTCAAGAAAAGCAGTGTGCTAACCACTACTTTTCGGGATGGAATCTGCAAAGTGATATTTGGGAGCTATTGGGCCCCTGGTGATTAAAGGAATATTCCTCACATCATAATAAAGAGAAGCTTTCTGAGAACTGAAACTGCATTGCCAGGTGTGAATGAACTCACAGTGTTACACGTTGTCTAAGTGATCGTTGTTATGCACCGTTTTCTGGAAATCTGCCCAAATGAGCTACTTCATAGCGCCAGCCCATTACACGTTACAATTACGAACTATCCACAGATGAAAACTAGAAAGAAGCTTTCTTAGAAACTTCTTGGTGATGTTGTGTGAAGTCTATCTCATCAGAGTTACCCACTTAGTTTCGTGGTGGAGCAGAGTATCTTAAACTGTCTTTGAGGAATAGGCATCTGAGGAAGGCTTCTTTGGATCACATTGAGGGTCCTCCGTGGATAAAGGAAATTTCAATCGTTCACACACGTGAAAGAAGCTTTCTGAGAGAACCTTCTCTTCTGATTCTGTGAAGTTCATCTCACAGAGTTACACCCTCTGCCTCCAGAGCAGTTTGCAACACTCTTTTCGTGGAATCTGCAAGTGATATTTGGAGGTCCTCTGGGGGCCCATGGTGCTAAAGGATCATATCTCACCTAATATAAAGGAGAGAAGCTTCTGAGAAGAAACCGCATTGCCAGGTGTGGAATGAACTCACAGTGTTACCTTTGCTCTTCAGTGATCAGTTTGTTAGCACCGGTTTTGGAAATCTGCAATGAGATACTTCATTAGCGCAATGGATCCATTACAGTGGACAACGGAAATATCCACAGATGAAACTAGAAAGAAGCTTTCTTAGAACACTTCTTGGTTATGTGGAATCATCCCACAGAGTTACACCTATGTTTCTGGAGCAGTCATTAAACACTGGTCTTTGAGGGAATCGAGACGGGCTTCTTTGGTTCACATGAGGCTAGCTGATAAAGGAAATTTCATCCGTTCAAACACTTGAAAGACGTTTCAGGAAACTTCTTTCTGATCTGTGAGTTCATCTCACACGAGTTACAACCTCTGCCTCAGAAGCAGACTAACATTATGTGTAGTACCGAGATCACGCGATAGTAGATTGCCAAGTGATATTGGGCGCATTGGGGCCCATGGTTGTAAAGGAAATATCCTCACATAATAAATAAAGAGAAGCTTTATGAGAAAAACTGCATTGCCAGGTGTGAAGCAACTCCCCGAGTTACCCGTTTCTCTTCATTTGATCAGTTTGTTAGCACAGTTTTCTGGAATCTGCACTAGCTACTTCATAGCGCAATCAACATTTACCAGTTGAAAAAGGAAATATCCAGATGAAAAAAACCTAGAAAGAAAGTTTCTTAGGAAAATTCTTTGTGATATGTGTGAATCATCTACAGAGTTACACTTAGTTTCGTTGGAAGAGTCCTTAACACTATTTTGGAATCTGAGACGGGCTTCTTGGATCACATTGAGGCCTCAAGCTGCAAAGGAAATTTCATTCCGTTCAAAAAGTTGTTGAAAGAAGCTTTCCGAGAAAATTCTTTCTGATCTGTGAGTTCATTCACAGAGTTACAACCTAGGCCTCAGAGGAAGTTTGTAACATCTTTCGTGGCATCTGCAAAGTGCATTTGGGAGCTAATGGGGACCTAATGGTGATTACGAAGGAAATCTCCCATAATAACTAAAGAGAAGCTTTCTGGGAAACTGCATTGCCAGTGTGAATGCAACTCACAGCGTTACACGTTTTCTTCATTGTGATCAGTTTGTTAGACAGGTTTTTCTGGAAATCTTGAATGAGTTACTCATAGGCCAATGAGTACCATTACAGTGACAAAGCGAAATATCCAAAGATGAAAAACTAGAACGAAGCTTTTTCGAACATCTTGGGTGATGTGTAATTCATCTCCACAGAGTTACACTTATGTTTCGTGTGAGCAGTACTATAAACACTGTCTTTTGAGGAATCTAGAAGGGCTTCTTGGTCAAATTGAGGCCGACGGCTGATATAAGGAAATTTCATCCGTTCAAAACGTGAAAGAAGCTTTGAGAAACTTCCTTCGATCTGTGAGTTATCTACAGATTTACAACCTCTGCCTTCAATAAGCAGTTTGCTACCACTCTTTTGTGGTGGAATCTGCCAAGTCGAGATTTGGGAGCCCATTTGGGGTCCCATTGCTGATTTACGGAAATATCCTCACATACCTAAACTAAGAGAAGGTTTCTAAGACACCTGCATTGCACTGGTTGAAGCAACTCACAGCGGTTACACGTTTCTCTTCAGTGCTCATTTTGTTAGCACCTTTTTCTGGAAGAAAATCTGCACTTAGATACTTCATAGCGCCACGAACATTACAGTGACATAATGAAAATATCCACCGATGAAAACTAGAAAGAAGCTTTTAGAAACTTCTGGTGGTGTGTCGATTTCCTATCACAGAGTTACACTTATGTTTCGGGAGCAGTCCATAACACTGTCTTGAGGAATCTGAGACGGCTTCTTGGATCCACATGAGGGGGCCTACTCTGATTAAAGGAACATTTCTCCGTTCAAAACCGTCTGAAAGAAGCTTTCTGAGAAAACTTCTTTCTGATCTGTGAGTTCATCTCACAGAGTTACCAACCTCTGCATCAGCAAGCAGTTTGCTAACACTTTTAGTGGAATCTGCCCAAACGTGCTATTTGGGAAGCCTATAGGGCCCATGGTGATAATGAAATAGCCTTACATAATAACTAAAGAGAAGCTTTCTGAGAAAACTGCATTGACAGGTGTGAATGCACACTCACGGAGTTCAGGTTACAGTTTCTCTTCAGGATCAGTTTTGTTAGCACGTCTTCTGGAAATCTGCCAATTCGCTACCCATTCACAGCCGCAATGAACATTACAGTGACAAAGAAATTCCGCAGATGATGAAAAACTGACGAGCTTCTAGAAACTTATTGGTGGTGTGTGAATTTAATCTCACCGATTTACACTTATGTTTCGTGGGCCGTCCATTAACACTGTTTTGCCGGAATCTGAGAATTGCTTCTTTGGATCACATTGCGGCCCTCACTTATAAAGGAAATGTCATTAGTTAAACGGGAAAAAGCTTTCTGAGAAACTTCTTCTGATCTGTGAGTTCATTCACAGAGTTACAACCTCTGCCTCAGGAAGCAGTTGCAACCACTCTTTCGTGGAATGCAAAGTGCTTTAAGTGGGAGCCTATGGGGCCCATGTGTGATAAAGGAAATATCTCTCACATAATAAATAAAGAGCAGCTTTCAGAAGAAAAAAATTGCATTGCCAGGTGTGAATGAACTTCACAGCGTTACACGTTCTCTCTTCCTGCTCAGTTTGTTAGCCAAGTTTCTGGAAATTGCACTTAGATCCTTATAGCGCAGAACATTACAGGACAAAGGAAATCTAAACAGATGAAAACCTAGAAAGACGTTTCTTAGAAAACTTTGGTGATGTGTGCATTCATCTAAAGAGCTTACACTTATGTTTAGTGGAGCTAGTCCATTACCCACGTCTTTGATGAATGAGAAGGGCTTCTTAGGATCACATGAGGCCACCTTGATAAGGAAATTCATCGATCAAAACGTGAAGAACGAAGTTTTCTGAGAACTTCTTTCTGATCTGTGGAGTCTTCATCTCAGAGAGTTACAACACATAAGGTAACTCTGTGAGATGAATTCACACATCACCAAGAAGTTTCTAAGAAAGCTTTCTTTTTGTTTTCATCTGTGGATTTCCTTTGTCACTGTAATGTTTTGCGCTATGAAGTATCTAATTGCAGATTTCCAGAAAACTGTGCTACAAAGATCACAGAAGAGAAACGTGTAACTCTGTGAGTTGCATTCACACATGGCAATGCAGTTTCTCAGAAAGCTTCTCTTTAGTTATTATGTGAGGATATTTCCTTATCACCATGGGCCCCAATAGGCTCCCAAATATCACTTTGCAGATTCCACGAAAAGAGTGTTAGCAAACTGCTTCTTGAGGCAGAGGTTGTAACTCTGTGAGATGAACTCACAGATCAGAAAGAAGTTTCTCAGAAAGCTTCTTTCACGTTTTGAACGGATGAAATTTCCTTTATCAGCGTAGGCCTCAATGTGATCCAAAGAAGCCCTTCTCAGATTCCTCAAAGACAGTGTTAATGGACTGCTCCACGAAACATAAGTGTAACTCTGTGAGATGAATTCACACATCACCAAGAAGTTTCTAAGAAAGCTTCTTTCTTGTTTTCATCTGTGGATATTTCCTTTGTCACTGTAATGTTCATTGCGCTATGAAGTATCTAATTGCAGATTTCCAGAAAACTGTGCTAACAATAACAGATCACAGAAGAGAAACGTGTAACTCTGTGAGTTGCATTCACACATGGCAATGCAGTTTCTCAGAAAGCTTCTCTTTAGTTATTATGTGAGGATATTTCCCTTATCACCATGGGCCCCAATAGGCTCCCAAATATCACTTTGCAGATTCCACGAAAGAGTGTTAGCAAACTGCTTCTTGAGGCAGAGGTTGTAACTCTGTGAGATGAACTCACAGATCAGAAAGAAGTTTCTCAGAAAGCTTCTTTCACGTTTTGAACGGATGAAATTTCCTTTATCAGCGTAGGCCTCAATGTGATCCAAAGAAGCCCTTCTCAGATTCCTCAAAGACAGTGTTAATGGACTGCTCCACGAAACATAAGTGTAACTCTGTGAGATGAATTCACACATCACCAAGAAGTTTCTAAGAAAGCTTCTTCCTTGTTTTCTTCTGTGGATATTCCTTTGTCACTGTAATGTTCTTTGCGCTATGAAGTATCTAATTGCAGATTTCCAGAAAACTGTGCTAAACAAACAGATCACAGAAGAGAAACGTGTAACTCTGTGAGTTGCATTCACACATGGCCAATGCTGAGTTTGGTCTCGAAAGCTTCTTCTTTAGTATTATGTGTAGGATCTTTCCCTTATCACCATGGGCCCCAAATAGGGCTCCCAAATATCACTTGCAGATTTCCAAGAAAAGAGGTTAGCGAAACTGCTTTCTTGAGGCAGAGGTTGTAAACTCTGTGAGGATTGAACTCACAGATCAGAAAGAAGTTTCTCAGAAAGCTTCTTTCACGTTTGAACGGATGAAATTTCCTTTAATCAGCGTATAGTCGGTAATTTGATTCCCAAGAAGCCCTTCTCAGATTCCTCAAGACAGTGTTAATGGACTGCTCCACGAAACATAAGTGTAACTCTGTGAGATGAATTCACACATCACCAAGAAGTTTCTAAGAAAGCTTCTTTTCTTGTTTCTTCTGTGGATATTCCTTTGTCACTGTAATGTTTCTTTGCGCTATGAAGTATCTAATTGCAGATTTCCAGAAAACTGTGCTAACAAACAGATCACAGAAGAGAAACGTGTAACTCTCTGTGAGTTGCCATTCACACATGGGCAATGCAGTTTCTCAGAAAGCTTCTCTTAGTTATTATGGTGAGGATATTTCCCTTATCACCATGGGCCCCAATAGGCTCCCAAATATCACTTTGCAGATTCCACGAAAAGAGTGTTAGCAAACTGCTTCTTGAGGCAGAGGTTGTAACTCTGTGAGATGAACTCACAGATCAGAAAGAAGTTTCTCAGAAAGCTTCTTTCACGTTTTGGAACGGATGAAATTCCTTTATCAGCGTAGGCCCTCAATGTGATCCAAAGAAGCCCTTCTCAGATTCCTCAAAGACAGTGTTAATGACTGCTCCACGAAACATAAGTGTAACTCTGTGAGATGAATTCACACATCACCAAGAAGTTTTCTAAGAAAGCTTCTTTCTTGTTTTCATCTGTGGATATTTCCTTGTCACTGTAATGTTCATTGCGCTATGAAGTATCTAATTGCAGATTTCCAGAAAACTGTGCTAACAAACAGATCACAGAAGAGAAACGTGTAACTCTGTGAGTTGCATTCACACATGGCAATGCAGTTTCTCAGAAAGCTTCTCTTTAGTTATGTGAGGATATTTCCCTTATCACCATGGGCCCCTATAGGCTCCCAAATATCACTTTGCAGATTCCACGAAAGAGTGTTAGCAAACTGCTTCTTGAGGCAGAGGTTGTAACTCTGTGAGATGAACTCACAGATCAGAAAGAAGTTTCTCAGAAAGCTTCTTTCTCATTTTTATTGGAAGATGTTTCCATTGGCCCCATGTTTCAAAGGGATCGGGAATATCTGTTCTCAGATTCCACACAAATAGGGCTAGGCCACGGCCCCACGAATACAGCTGCAACTTAGTGAGTTGAATTCACACATCACAAAGCGGTTTCTCAGAAAGCTTCTTTCTTTAGTAAGACGAGGTTATTTGTGGTCTTGGAGCGCCACCGTGTGTCCTATTGCAGATACTGCGAAAATTCTGCTAGGAGTTTCTCAGTGGAAACAATGAATGGACATCTGTGGGGTGAAGTCACCCACAACAAAGAAGTTTTTGAGAAGGCGTCTTCTGCAGGTTTCTCTGAGGATAGTTCCTTATTCCGCATGCGATTTAATGATATCCAAGACAATCACATATGAGATTCCTCAAAATGAGTGCTAGGAAACTCCTCCGAGAAAAAGGGTGATATTAACACTGTGAAATGAATTCACATATCACAAGCAGTTTCTCAGAAAGTTGGTTCCTCTTTCTCTTGAAGTATATTCCTTTCTCCTTCTATTCTTCAATGCTTATCTGAAATATCACTTCTCGGAAAATCCACAGGAAACAGTCCTAAGAAACTGCTCCAAAAAACACTGGCGTAACACTGTGAGTTGCATTCATCACATGGCAATGCAGTTTCTCAGAAAAGCTTCTCTTAGTTATTATTATGTGAGGATAGTTCCTTTATCACCATGGGCCCAATAGGCTCCCAAATATCACTTTGCAGATTCCACGAAAAGAGTGTTGCAAACTGCTTCTTGAGGCAGAGGTTGTAACTCTGTGAGATGAACTCACAGATCAGAAAGAAGTTTCTCAGAAAGCTTCTTTCACGTTTGAACGGATGAAATTTCCTTTATCAGCGTAGGCCTCAATGTGATCCAAAGAAGCCCTTCTCAGATTCCTCAAAGACAGTGTTAATGGACTGCTCCACGAAACATAAGTGTAACTCTGTGAGATGAATTCACACATCACCAAGAAGTTTCTAAGAAAGCTTCTTTCTTGTTTTCATCTGTGGATATTTCCTTTGTCACTGTAATGTTCATTGCGCTATGAAGTATCTAATTGCAGATTTCCAGAAAACTGTGCTAACAAACAGATCACAGAAGAGAACGTGTAACTCTGTGAGTTGCATTCACACATGGCAATGCAGTTTCTCAGAAAGCTTCTCTTTAGTTATTATGTGAGGATATTTCCCTTATCACCATGGGCCCCAATAGGCTCCCAAATATCACTTTGCAGATTCCACGAAAAGAGTGTTAGCAAACTGCTTCTTGAGGCAGAGGTTGTAACTCTGTGAGATGAACTCACAGATCAGAAAGAAGTTTCTCAGAAAGCTTCTTTCACGTTTTGAACGGATGAAATTTCCTTTATCAGCGTAGGCCTCAATGTGATCCAAAGAAGCCCTTCTCAGATTCCTCAAAGACAGTGTTAATGGACTGCTCCACGAAACATAAGTGTAACTCTGTGAGATGAATTCACACATCACCAAGAAGTTTCTAAGAAAGCTTCTTTCTTGTTTTCATCTGTGGATATTCCTTTGTCACTGTAATGTTCATTGCGCTATGAAGTATCTAATTGCAGATTTCCAGAAAACTGTGCTAACAAACAGATCACAGAAGAGAAACGTGTAACTCTGTGAGTTGCATTCACACATGGCAATGCAGTTTCTCAGAAAGCTTCTCTTTAGTTATTATGTGAGGATATTTCCCTTATCACCATGGGCCCCAATAGGCTCCCAAATATCACTTTGCAGATTCCACGAAAAGAGTGTTAGCAAACTGCTTCTTGAGGCAGAGGTTGTAACTCTGTGAGATGAACTCACAGATCAGAAAGAAGTTTCTCAGAAAGCTTCTTTCACGTTTTGAACGGATGAAATTTCCTTTATCAGCGTAGGCCTCAATGTGATCCAAAGAAGCCCTTCTCAGATTCCTCAAAGACAGTGTTAATGGACTGCTCCACGAAACATAAGTGTAACTCTGTGAGATGAATTCACACATCACCAAGAAGTTTCTAAGAAAGCTTCTTTCTTGTTTTCTTCTGTGGATATTCCTTTGTCACTGTAATGTTCATTTGCGCTATGAAGTATCTAATTGCAGATTTCCAGAAAACTGTGCTAACAAACAGATCACAGAAGAGAAACGTGTAACTCTGTGAGTTGCATTCACACATGGCAATGCAGTTTCTCAGAAAGCTTCTCTTTAGTTATTATGTGAGGATATTTCCCTTATCACCATGGGCCCCAATAGGCTCCCAAATATCACTTTGCAGATTCCACGAAAAGAGTGTTAGCAAACTGCTTCTTGAGGCAGAGGTTGTAACTCTGTGAGATGAACTCACAGATCAGAAAGAAGTTTCTCAGAAAGCTTCTTTCACGTTTTGAACGGATGAATTTCCTTTATCAGCGTAGGCCTCAATGTGATCCAAAGAAGCCCTTCTCAGATTCCTCAAGACAGTGTTAATGGACTGCTCCACGAAACATAAGTGTAACTCTGTGAGATGAATTCACACATCACCAAGAAGTTTCTAAGAAAGCTTCTTTCTTGTTTTCATCTGTGGATATTCCTTTGTCACTGTAATGTTCTTGCGCTATGAAGTATCTAATTGCAGATTTCCAGAAAACTGTGCTAACAAACAGATCACAGAAGAGAAACGTGTAACTCTGTGAGTTGCATTCACACATGGCAATGCAGTTTCTCAGAAAGCTTCTCTTTAGTTATTATGTGAGGATATTTCCCTTATCACCATGGGCCCCAATAGGCTCCCAAATATCACTTTGCAGATTCCACGAAAAGAGTGTTAGCAAACTGCTTCTTGAGGCAGAGGTTGTAACTCTGTGAGATGAACTCACAGATCAGAAAGAAGTTTCTCAGAAAGCTTCTTTCACGTTTTGAACGGATGAAATTTCCTTTATCAGCGTAGGCCTCAATGTGATCCAAAGAAGCCCTTCTCAGATTCCTCAAAGACAGTGTTAATGGACTGCTCCACGAAACATAAGTGTAACTCTGTGAGATGAATTCACACATCACCAAGAAGTTTCTAAGAAAGCTTCTTTCTTGTTTTCATTCTGTGGATATTCCTTTGTCACTGTAATGTTCTTTGCGCTATGAAGTATCTAATTGCAGATTTCCAGAAAACTGTGCTAACAACAGATCACAGAAGAGAAACGTGTAACTCTGTGAGTTGCATTCACACATGGCAATGCAGTTTCTCAGAAAGCTTCTCTTTAGTTATTATGTGAGGATATTTCCCTTATCACCATGGGCCCCAATAGGCTCCCAAATATCACTTTGCAGATTCCACGAAAAGAGTGTTAGCAAACTGCTTCTTGAGGCAGAGGTTGTAACTCTGTGAGATGAACTCACAGATCAGAAAGAAGTTTCTCAGAAAGCTTCTTTCACGTTTTGAACGGATGAAATTTCCTTTATCAGCGTAGGCCTCAATGTGATCCAAAGAAGCCCTTCTCAGATTCCTCAAAGACAGTGTTAATGGACTGCTCCACGAAACATAAGTGTAACTCTGTGAGATGAATTCACACATCACCAAGAAGTTTCTAAGAAAGCTTCTTTCTTGTTTTCTTCTGTGGATATTCCTTTGTCACTGTAATGTTCTTTGCGCTATGAAGTATCTAATTGCAGATTTCCAGAAAACTGTGCTAACAAACAGATCACAGAAGAGAAACGTGTAACTCTGTGAGTTGCATTCACACATGGCAATGCAGTTTCTCAGAAAGCTTCTCTTTAGTTATTATGTGAGGATATTTCCCTTATCACCATGGGCCCCAATAGGCTCCCAAATATCACTTTGCAGATTCCACGAAAAGAGTGTTAGCAAACTGCTTCTTGAGGCAGAGGTTGTAACTCTGTGAGATGAACTCACAGATCAGAAAGAAGTTTCTCAGAAAGCTTCTTTCACGTTTTGAACGGATGAAATTTCCTTTATCAGCGTAGGCCTCAATGTGATCCAAAGAAGCCCTTCTCAGATTCCTCAAAGACAGTGTTAATGGACTGCTCCACGAAACATAAGTGTAACTCTGTGAGATGAATTCACACATCACCAAGAAGTTTCTAAGAAAGCTTCTTTCTTGTTTTCATCTGTGGATATTCCTTTGTCACTGTAATGTTCTTTGCGCTATGAAGTATCTAATTGCAGATTTCCAGAAAACTGTGCTAACAAACAGATCACAGAAGAGAAACGTGTAACTCTGTGAGTTGCATTCACACATGGCAATGCAGTTTCTCAGAAAGCTTCTCTTTAGTTATTATGTGAGGATATTTCCCTTATCACCATGGGCCCCAATAGGCTCCCAAATATCACTTGCAGATTCCACGAAAAGAGTGTTAGCAAACTGCTTCTTGAGGCAGAGGTTGTAACTCTGTGAGATGAACTCACAGATCAGAAAGAAGTTTCTCAGAAAGCTTCTTTCTCATTTTTATTGGAAGATGTTTCCATTGGCCCCATTGTTTTCAAAGGGATCGGGAATATCTGTTCTCAGATTCCACACAAATAGGGCTAGGCCACGGCCCCACGAAATACAGCTGCAACTTAGTGAGTTGAATTCACACATCACAAAGCGGTTTCTCAGAAAGCTTCTTTCTTTAGTAAGACGAGGTTATTTGTGGTCTTGGAGCGCCACCGTGTGTCCTATTGCAGATACTGCGAAAATTCTGCTAGGAAGTTTCTCAGTGGAAACAATGATGGACATCTGTGGGGTGAATTCACCCACAACAAAGAAGTTTTTGAGAAGGCTTCTCTGCAGGTTTCTCTGAGGATAGTTCCTTATTCAGCATGCGATTTAATGATATCCAAGACATCACATCTGAGATTCCTCAAAATGAGTGCTAGGAAACTCCTCCGAGAAAGGGTGATAGAACACTGTGAAATGAATTCACATATCACAAAGCAGTTTCTCAGAAAGTTTGGTTCCTCTTTCTCTTGAAGGATATTTCCTTTCTCCTTCTATTCTTCAAAGCTATCTGAAATATCACTTCTCGGAATCCACGGAAACAGTCCTAAGAAACGGCTCCAAAAAACACTGGCGTAACACTGTGAGTTGCATTCACACATGGCAATGCAGTTTCTCAGAAAGCTTCTCTTTAGTTATTATGTGAGGATATTTCCTTTATCACCATGGGCCCCAATAGGCTCCCAAATATCACTTTGCAGATTCCACGAAAAGAGTGTTAGCAAACTGCTTCTTGAGGCAGAGGTTGTAACTCTGTGAGATGAACTCACAGATCAGAAAGAAGTTTCTCAGAAAGCTTCTTTCACGTTTTGAACGGATGAAATTTCCTTTATCAGCGTAGGCCTCAATGTGATCCAAAGAAGCCCTTCTCAGATTCCTCAAAGACAGTGTTAATGGACTGCTCCACGAAACATAAGTGTAACTCTGTGAGATGAATTCACACATCACCAAGAAGTTTCTAAGAAAGCTTCTTTCTTGTTTTCATCTGTGGATATTTCCTTTGTCACTGTAATGTTCATTGCGCTATGAAGTATCTAATTGCAGATTTCCAGAAAACTGTGCTAACAAACAGATCACAGAAGAGAAACGTGTAACTCTGTGAGTTGCATTCACACATGGCAATGCAGTTTCTCAGAAAGCTTCTCTTTAGTTATTATGTGAGGATATTTCCCTTATCACCATGGGCCCCAATAGGCTCCCAAATATCACTTTGCAGATTCCACGAAAAGAGTGTTAGCAAACTGCTTCTTGAGGCAGAGGTTGTAACTCTGTGAGATGAACTCACAGATCAGAAAGAAGTTTCTCAGAAAGCTTCTTTCACGTTTTGAACGGATGAAATTTCCTTTATCAGCGTAGGCCTCAATGTGATCCAAAGAAGCCCTTCTCAGATTCCTCAAAGACAGTGTTAATGGACTGCTCCACGAAACATAAGTGTAACTCTGTGAGATGAATTCACACATCACCAAGAAGTTTCTAAGAAAGCTTCTTTCTTGTTTTCATCTGTGGATATTTCCTTTGTCACTGTAATGTTCATTGCGCTATGAAGTATCTAATTGCAGATTTCCAGAAAACTGTGCTAACAAACAGATCACAGAAGAGAAACGTGTAACTCTGTGAGTTGCATTCACACATGGCAATGCAGTTTCTCAGAAAGCTTCTCTTTAGTTATTATGTGAGGATATTTCCCTTATCACCATGGGCCCCAATAGGCTCCCAAATATCACTTTGCAGATTCCACGAAAAGAGTGTTAGCAAACTGCTTCTTGAGGCAGAGGTTGTAACTCTGTGAGATGAACTCACAGATCAGAAAGAAGTTTCTCAGAAAGCTTCTTTCACGTTTTGAACGGATGAAATTTCCTTTATCAGCGTAGGCCTCAATGTGATCCAAAGAAGCCCTTCTCAGATTCCTCAAAGACAGTGTTAATGGACTGCTCCACGAAACATAAGTGTAACTCTGTGAGATGAATTCACACATCACCAAGAAGTTTCTAAGAAAGCTTCTTTCTTGTTTTCTTCTGTGGATATTCCTTTGTCACTGTAATGTTCTTTGCGCTATGAAGTATCTAATTGCAGATTTCCAGAAAACTGTGCTAACAAACAGATCACAGAAGAGAAACGTGTAACTCTGTGAGTTGCATTCACACATGGCAATGCAGTTTCTCAGAAAGCTTCTCTTTAGTTATTATGTGAGGATATTTCCCTTATCACCATGGGCCCCAATAGGCTCCCAAATATCACTTTGCAGATTCCACGAAAAGAGTGTTAGCAAACTGCTTCTTGAGGCAGAGGTTGTAACTCTGTGAGATGAACTCACAGATCAGAAAGAAGTTTCTCAGAAAGCTTCTTTCACGTTTTGAACGGATGAAATTTCCTTTATCAGCGTAGGCCTCAATGTGATCCAAAGAAGCCCTTCTCAGATTCCTCAAAGACAGTGTTAATGGACTGCTCCACGAAACATAAGTGTAACTCTGTGAGATGAATTCACACATCACCAAGAAGTTTCTAAGAAAGCTTCTTTCTTGTTTTCATCTGTGGATATTCCTTTGTCACTGTAATGTTCTTTGCGCTATGAAGTATCTAATTGCAGATTTCCAGAAAACTGTGCTAACAAACAGATCACAGAAGAGAAACGTGTAACTCTGTGAGTTGCATTCACACATGGCAATGCAGTTTCTCAGAAAGCTTCTCTTTAGTTATTATGTGAGGATATTTCCCTTATCACCATGGGCCCCAATAGGCTCCCAAATATCACTTTGCAGATTCCACGAAAAGAGTGTTAGCAAACTGCTTCTTGAGGCAGAGGTTGTAACTCTGTGAGATGAACTCACAGATCAGAAAGAAGTTTCTCAGAAAGCTTCTTTCACGTTTTGAACGGATGAAATTTCCTTTATCAGCGTAGGCCTCAATGTGATCCAAAGAAGCCCTTCTCAGATTCCTCAAAGACAGTGTTAATGGACTGCTCCACGAAACATAAGTGTAACTCTGTGAGATGAATTCACACATCACCAAGAAGTTTCTAAGAAAGCTTCTTTCTTGTTTTCATCTGTGGATATTCCTTTGTCACTGTAATGTTCATTTGCGCTATGAAGTATCTAATTGCAGATTTCCAGAAAACTGTGCTAACAAACAGATCACAGAAGAGAAACGTGTAACTCTGTGAGTTGCATTCACACATGGCAATGCAGTTTCTCAGAAAGCTTCTCTTTAGTTATTATGTGAGGATATTTCCCTTATCACCATGGGCCCCAATAGGCTCCCAAATATCACTTTGCAGATTCCACGAAAAGAGTGTTAGCAAACTGCTTCTTGAGGCAGAGGTTGTAACTCTGTGAGATGAACTCACAGATCAGAAAGAAGTTTCTCAGAAAGCTTCTTTCACGTTTTGAACGGATGAAATTTCCTTTATCAGCGTAGGCCTCAATGTGATCCAAAGAAGCCCTTCTCAGATTCCTCAAAGACAGTGTTAATGGACTGCTCCACGAAACATAAGTGTAACTCTGTGAGATGAATTCACACATCACCAAGAAGTTTCTAAGAAAGCTTCTTTCTTGTTTTCTTCTGTGGATATTCCTTTGTCACTGTAATGTTCTTTGCGCTATGAAGTATCTAATTGCAGATTTCCAGAAAACTGTGCTAACAAACAGATCACAGAAGAGAAACGTGTAACTCTGTGAGTTGCATTCACACATGGCAATGCAGTTTCTCAGAAAGCTTCTCTTTAGTTATTATGTGAGGATATTTCCCTTATCACCATGGGCCCCAATAGGCTCCCAAATATCACTTTGCAGATTCCACGAAAAGAGTGTTAGCAAACTGCTTCTTGAGGCAGAGGTTGTAACTCTGTGAGATGAACTCACAGATCAGAAAGAAGTTTCTCAGAAAGCTTCTTTCTCATTTTTATTGGAAGATGTTTCCATTGGCCCCATTGTTTTCAAAGGGATCGGGAATATCTGTTCTCAGATTCCACACAAATAGGGCTAGGCCACGGCCCCACGAAATACAGCTGCAACTTAGTGAGTTGAATTCACACATCACAAAGCGGTTTCTCAGAAAGCTTCTTTCTTTAGTAAGACGAGGTTATTTGTGGTCTTGGAGCGCCACCGTGTGTCCTATTGCAGATACTGCGAAAATTCTGCTAGGAAGTTTCTCAGTGGAAACAATGATGGACATCTGTGGGGTGAATTCACCCACAACAAAGAAGTTTTTGAGAAGGCTTCTCTGCAGGTTTCTCTGAGGATAGTTCCTTATTCAGCATGCGATTTAATGATATCCAAGACATCACATCTGAGATTCCTCAAAATGAGTGCTAGGAAACTCCTCCGAGAAAGGGTGATAGAACACTGTGAAATGAATTCACATATCACAAAGCAGTTTTCTCAGAAAGTTTGGTTCCTCTTTCTCTTGAAGGATATTTCCTTTCTCCTTCTATTCTTCAAGCTATCTGAAATATCACTTCTCGGAATCCACGGAAACAGTCCTAAGAAACGGCTCCAAAAAACACTGGCGTAACACTGTGAGTTGCATTCACACATGGCAATGCAGTTTCTCAGAAAGCTTCTCTTTAGTTATTATGTGAGGATATTTCCTTTATCACCATGGGCCCCAATAGGCTCCCAAATATCACTTTGCAGATTCCACGAAAAGAGTGTTAGCAAACTGCTTCTTGAGGCAGAGGTTGTAACTCTGTGAGATGAACTCACAGATCAGAAAGAAGTTTCTCAGAAAGCTTCTTTCACGTTTTGAACGGATGAAATTTCCTTTATCAGCGTAGGCCTCAATGTGATCCAAAGAAGCCCTTCTCAGATTCCTCAAAGACAGTGTTAATGGACTGCTCCACGAAACATAAGTGTAACTCTGTGAGATGAATTCACACATCACCAAGAAGTTTCTAAGAAAGCTTCTTTCTTGTTTTCATCTGTGAATATTTCCTTTGTCACTGTAATGTTCATTGCGCTATGAAGTATCTAATTGCAGATTTCCAGAAAACTGTGCTAACAAACAGATCACAGAAGAGAAACGTGTAACTCTGTGAGTTGCATTCACACATGGCAATGCAGTTTCTCAGAAAGCTTCTCTTTAGTTATTATGTGAGGATATTTCCCTTATCACCATGGGCCCCAATAGGCTCCCAAATATCACTTTGCAGATTCCACGAAAAGAGTGTTAGCAAACTGCTTCTTGAGGCAGAGGTTGTAACTCTGTGAGATGAACTCACAGATCAGAAAGAAGTTTCTCAGAAAGCTTCTTTCACGTTTTGAACGGATGAAATTTCCTTTATCAGCGTAGGCCTCAATGTGATCCAAAGAAGCCCTTCTCAGATTCCTCAAAGACAGTGTTAATGGACTGCTCCACGAAACATAAGTGTAACTCTGTGAGATGAATTCACACATCACCAAGAAGTTTCTAAGAAAGCTTCTTTCTTGTTTTCATCTGTGGATATTCCTTTGTCACTGTAATGTTCATTTGCGCTATGAAGTATCTAATTGCAGATTTCCAGAAAACTGTGCTAACAAACAGATCACAGAAGAGAAACGTGTAACTCTGTGAGTTGCATTCACACATGGCAATGCAGTTTCTCAGAAAGCTTCTCTTTAGTTATTATGTGAGGATATTTCCCTTATCACCATGGGCCCCAATAGGCTCCCAAATATCACTTTGCAGATTCCACGAAAAGAGTGTTAGCAAACTGCTTCTTGAGGCAGAGGTTGTAACTCTGTGAGATGAACTCACAGATCAGAAAGAAGTTTCTCAGAAAGCTTCTTTCACGTTTTGAACGGATGAAATTTCCTTTATCAGCGTAGGCCTCAATGTGATCCAAAGAAGCCCTTCTCAGATTCCTCAAAGACAGTGTTAATGGACTGCTCCACGAAACATAAGTGTAACTCTGTGAGATGAATTCACACATCACCAAGAAGTTTCTAAGAAAGCTTCTTTCTTGTTTTCATCTGTGGATATTCCTTTGTCACTGTAATGTTCATTGCGCTATGAAGTATCTAATTGCAGATTTCCAGAAAACTGTGCTAACAAACAGATCACAGAAGAGAAACGTGTAACTCTGTGAGTTGCATTCACACATGGCAATGCAGTTTCTCAGAAAGCTTCTCTTTAGTTATTATGTGAGGATATTTCCCTTATCACCATGGGCCCCAATAGGCTCCCAAATATCACTTTGCAGATTCCACGAAAAGAGTGTTAGCAAACTGCTTCTTGAGGCAGAGGTTGTAACTCTGTGAGATGAACTCACAGATCAGAAAGAAGTTTCTCAGAAAGCTTCTTTCACGTTTTGAACGGATGAAATTTCCTTTATCAGCGTAGGCCTCAATGTGATCCAAAGAAGCCCTTCTCAGATTCCTCAAAGACAGTGTTAATGGACTGCTCCACGAAACATAAGTGTAACTCTGTGAGATGAATTCACACATCACCAAGAAGTTTCTAAGAAAGCTTCTTTCTTGTTTTCTTCTGTGGATATTCCTTTGTCACTGTAATGTTCTTTGCGCTATGAAGTATCTAATTGCAGATTTCCAGAAAACTGTGCTAACAAACAGATCACAGAAGAGAAACGTGTAACTCTGTGAGTTGCATTCACACATGGCAATGCAGTTTCTCAGAAAGCTTCTCTTTAGTTATTATGTGAGGATATTTCCCTTATCACCATGGGCCCCAATAGGCTCCCAAATATCACTTTGCAGATTCCACGAAAAGAGTGTTAGCAAACTGCTTCTTGAGGCAGAGGTTGTAACTCTGTGAGATGAACTCACAGATCAGAAAGAAGTTTCTCAGAAAGCTTCTTTCACGTTTTGAACGGATGAAATTTCCTTTATCAGCGTAGGCCTCAATGTGATCCAAAGAAGCCCTTCTCAGATTCCTCAAAGACAGTGTTAATGGACTGCTCCACGAAACATAAGTGTAACTCTGTGAGATGAATTCACACATCACCAAGAAGTTTCTAAGAAAGCTTCTTTCTTGTTTTCTTCTGTGGATATTCCTTTGTCACTGTAATGTTCTTTGCGCTATGAAGTATCTAATTGCAGATTTCCAGAAAACTGTGCTAACAAACAGATCACAGAAGAGAAACGTGTAACTCTGTGAGTTGCATTCACACATGGCAATGCAGTTTCTCAGAAAGCTTCTCTTTAGTTATTATGTGAGGATATTTCCCTTATCACCATGGGCCCCAATAGGCTCCCAAATATCACTTTGCAGATTCCACGAAAAGAGTGTTAGCAAACTGCTTCTTGAGGCAGAGGTTGTAACTCTGTGAGATGAACTCACAGATCAGAAAGAAGTTTCTCAGAAAGCTTCTTTCTCATTTTTATTGGAAGATGTTTCCATTGGCCCCATTGTTTTCAAAGGGATCGGGAATATCTGTTCTCAGATTCCACACAAATAGGGCTAGGCCACGGCCCCACGAAATACAGCTGCAACTTAGTGAGTTGAATTCACACATCACAAAGCGGTTTCTCAGAAAGCTTCTTTCTTTAGTAAGACGAGGTTATTTGTGGTCTTGGAGCGCCACCGTGTGTCCTATTGCAGATACTGCGAAAATTCTGCTAGGAAGTTTCTCAGTGGAAACAATGATGGACATCTGTGGGGTGAATTCACCCACAACAAAGAAGTTTTTGAGAAGGCTTCTCTGCAGGTTTCTCTGAGGATAGTTCCTTATTCAGCATGCGATTTAATGATATCCAAGACATCACATCTGAGATTCCTCAAAATGAGTGCTAGGAAACTCCTCCGAGAAAGGGTGATAGAACACTGTGAAATGAATTCACATATCACAAAGCAGTTTCTCAGAAAGTTTGGTTCCTCTTTCTCTTGAAGGATATTTCCTTTCTCCTTCTATTCTTCAAGCTATCTGAAATATCACTTCTCGGAATCCACGGAAACAGTCCTAAGAAACGGCTCCAAAAAACACTGGCGTAACACTGTGAGTTGCATTCACACATGGCAATGCAGTTTCTCAGAAAGCTTCTCTTTAGTTATTATGTGAGGATATTTCCTTATCACCATGGGCCCCAATAGGCTCCCAAATATCACTTTGCAGATTCCACGAAAAGAGTGTTAGCAAACTGCTTCTTGAGGCAGAGGTTGTAACTCTGTGAGATGAACTCACAGATCAGAAAGAAGTTTCTCAGAAAGCTTCTTTCACGTTTTGAACGGATGAAATTTCCTTTATCAGCGTAGGCCTCAATGTGATCCAAAGAAGCCCTTCTCAGATTCCTCAAAGACAGTGTTAATGGACTGCTCCACGAAACATAAGTGTAACTCTGTGAGATGAATTCACACATCACCAAGAAGTTTCTAAGAAAGCTTCTTTCTTGTTTTCATCTGTGGATATTCCTTTGTCACTGTAATGTTCATTGCGCTATGAAGTATCTAATTGCAGATTTCCAGAAAACTGTGCTAACAAACAGATCACAGAAGAGAAACGTGTAACTCTGTGAGTTGCATTCACACATGGCAATGCAGTTTCTCAGAAAGCTTCTCTTTAGTTATTATGTGAGGATATTTCCCTTATCACCATGGGCCCCAATAGGCTCCCAAATATCACTTTGCAGATTCCACGAAAAGAGTGTTAGCAAACTGCTTCTTGAGGCAGAGGTTGTAACTCTGTGAGATGAACTCACAGATCAGAAAGAAGTTTCTCAGAAAGCTTCTTTCACGTTTTGAACGGATGAAATTTCCTTTATCAGCGTAGGCCTCAATGTGATCCAAAGAAGCCCTTCTCAGATTCCTCAAAGACAGTGTTAATGGACTGCTCCACGAAACATAAGTGTAACTCTGTGAGATGAATTCACACATCACCAAGAAGTTTCTAAGAAAGCTTCTTTCTTGTTTTCATCTGTGGATATTCCTTTGTCACTGTAATGTTCATTGCGCTATGAAGTATCTAATTGCAGATTTCCAGAAAACTGTGCTAACAAACAGATCACAGAAGAGAAACGTGTAACTCTGTGAGTTGCATTCACACATGGCAATGCAGTTTCTCAGAAAGCTTCTCTTTAGTTATTATGTGAGGATATTTCCCTTATCACCATGGGCCCCAATAGGCTCCCAAATATCACTTTGCAGATTCCACGAAAAGAGTGTTAGCAAACTGCTTCTTGAGGCAGAGGTTGTAACTCTGTGAGATGAACTCACAGATCAGAAAGAAGTTTCTCAGAAAGCTTCTTTCACGTTTTGAACGGATGAAATTTCCTTTATCAGCGTAGGCCTCAATGTGATCCAAAGAAGCCCTTCTCAGATTCCTCAAAGACAGTGTTAATGGACTGCTCCACGAAACATAAGTGTAACTCTGTGAGATGAATTCACACATCACCAAGAAGTTTCTAAGAAAGCTTCTTTCTTGTTTTCATCTGTGGATATTCCTTTGTCACTGTAATGTTCATTGCGCTATGAAGTATCTAATTGCAGATTTCCAGAAAACTGTGCTAACAAACAGATCACAGAAGAGAAACGTGTAACTCTGTGAGTTGCATTCACACATGGCAATGCAGTTTCTCAGAAAGCTTCTCTTTAGTTATTATGTGAGGATATTTCCCTTATCACCATGGGCCCCAATAGGCTCCCAAATATCACTTTGCAGATTCCACGAAAAGAGTGTTAGCAAACTGCTTCTTGAGGCAGAGGTTGTAACTCTGTGAGATGAACTCACAGATCAGAAAGAAGTTTCTCAGAAAGCTTCTTTCACGTTTTGAACGGATGAAATTTCCTTTATCAGCGTAGGCCTCAATGTGATCCAAAGAAGCCCTTCTCAGATTCCTCAAAGACAGTGTTAATGGACTGCTCCACGAAACATAAGTGTAACTCTGTGAGATGAATTCACACATCACCAAGAAGTTTCTAAGAAAGCTTCTTTCTTGTTTTCATCTGTGGATATTCCTTTGTCACTGTAATGTTCATTGCGCTATGAAGTATCTAATTGCAGATTTCCAGAAAACTGTGCTAACAAACAGATCACAGAAGAGAAACGTGTAACTCTGTGAGTTGCATTCACACATGGCAATGCAGTTTCTCAGAAAGCTTCTCTTTAGTTATTATGTGAGGATATTTCCCTTATCACCATGGGCCCCAATAGGCTCCCAAATATCACTTTGCAGATTCCACGAAAAGAGTGTTAGCAAACTGCTTCTTGAGGCAGAGGTTGTAACTCTGTGAGATGAACTCACAGATCAGAAAGAAGTTTCTCAGAAAGCTTCTTTCACGTTTTGAACGGATGAAATTTCCTTTATCAGCGTAGGCCTCAATGTGATCCAAAGAAGCCCTTCTCAGATTCCTCAAAGACAGTGTTAATGGACTGCTCCACGAAACATAAGTGTAACTCTGTGAGATGAATTCACACATCACCAAGAAGTTTCTAAGAAAGCTTCTTTCTTGTTTTCTTCTGTGGATATTCCTTTGTCACTGTAATGTTCTTTGCGCTATGAAGTATCTAATTGCAGATTTCCAGAAAACTGTGCTAACAAACAGATCACAGAAGAGAAACGTGTAACTCTGTGAGTTGCATTCACACATGGCAATGCAGTTTCTCAGAAAGCTTCTCTTTAGTTATTATGTGAGGATATTTCCCTTATCACCATGGGCCCCAATAGGCTCCCAAATATCACTTTGCAGATTCCACGAAAAGAGTGTTAGCAAACTGCTTCTTGAGGCAGAGGTTGTAACTCTGTGAGATGAACTCACAGATCAGAAAGAAGTTTCTCAGAAAGCTTCTTTCACGTTTTGAACGGATGAAATTTCCTTTATCAGCGTAGGCCTCAATGTGATCCAAAGAAGCCCTTCTCAGATTCCTCAAAGACAGTGTTAATGGACTGCTCCACGAAACATAAGTGTAACTCTGTGAGATGAATTCACACATCACCAAGAAGTTTCTAAGAAAGGGATTCTTTCTTTGTTTTCATCTGGAATATTTACTTTGCACTGTAATGTTCATTGCGCTATGAAGTATCTAATTGCAGATTTCCAGAAAACTGTGCTAACAAAAAGATCACAGAAGAGAACGTGTAACTCTGGAGTTGCATTCACACATGGCAATGAGTTCTCAAAAAGCTTCGTCTTTTAGTTATTATGTGGAGGGATATTTCCCTTATCACCATGGGCCCCAAGTAGGCTCCCAAAGATCACTTTGCAGATTCCACGAAAAGAGTGTAGCAAACTGCTTCTTGAGGCGAGGTTGTACTCTGTGAATGAACCACAGATCAGAAAGAAGCCCACGAAATACAGCTGCAACTTAGTGAGTTGAATTCACACATCACAAAGCGGTTTCTCAGAAAGCTTCTTTCTTTAGTAAGACGAGGTTATTTGTGGTCTTGGAGCGCCACCGTGTGTCCTATTGCAGATACTGCGAAAATTCTGCTAGGAAGTTTCTCAGTGGAAACAATGATGGACATCTGTGGGGTGAATTCACCCACAACAAAGAAGTTTTTGAGAAGGCTTCTCTGCAGGTTTCTCTGAGGATAGTTCCTTATTCAGCATGCGATTTAATGATATCCAAGACATCACATCTGAGATTCCTCAAAATGAGTGCTAGGAAACTCCTCCGAGAAAGGGTGATAGAACACTGTGAAATGAATTCACATATCACAAAGCAGTTTCTCAGAAAGTTTGGTTCCTCTTTCTCTTGAAGGATATTTCCTTTCTCCTTCTATTCTTCAAAGCTATCTGAAATATCACTTCTCGGAATCCACGGAAACAGTCCTAAGAAACGGCTCCAAAAAACACTGGCGTAACACTGTGAGTTGCATTCACACATGGCAATGCAGTTTCTCAGAAAGCTTCTCTTTAGTTATTATGTGAGGATATTTCCTTATCACCATGGGCCCCAATAGGCTCCCAAATATCACTTTGCAGATTCCACGAAAAGAGTGTTAGCAAACTGCTTCTTGAGGCAGAGGTTGTAACTCTGTGAGATGAACTCACAGATCAGAAAGAAGTTTCTCAGAAAGCTTCTTTCACGTTTTGAACGGATGAAATTTCCTTTATCAGCGTAGGCCTCAATGTGATCCAAAGAAGCCCTTCTCAGATTCCTCAAAGACAGTGTTAATGGACTGCTCCACGAAACATAAGTGTAACTCTGTGAGATGAATTCACACATCACCAAGAAGTTTCTAAGAAAGCTTCTTTCTTGTTTTCATCTGTGGATATTTCCTTTGTCACTGTAATGTTCATTGCGCTATGAAGTATCTAATTGCAGATTTCCAGAAAACTGTGCTAACAAACAGATCACAGAAGAGAAACGTGTAACTCTGTGAGTTGCATTCACACATGGCAATGCAGTTTCTCAGAAAGCTTCTCTTTAGTTATTATGTGAGGATATTTCCCTTATCACCATGGGCCCCAATAGGCTCCCAAATATCACTTTGCAGATTCCACGAAAAGAGTGTTAGCAAACTGCTTCTTGAGGCAGAGGTTGTAACTCTGTGAGATGAACTCACAGATCAGAAAGAAGTTTCTCAGAAAGCTTCTTTCACGTTTTGAACGGATGAAATTTCCTTTATCAGCGTAGGCCTCAATGTGATCCAAAGAAGCCCTTCTCAGATTCCTCAAAGACAGTGTTAATGGACTGCTCCACGAAACATAAGTGTAACTCTGTGAGATGAATTCACACATCACCAAGAAGTTTCTAAGAAAGCTTCTTTCTTGTTTTCTTCTGTGGATATTCCTTTGTCACTGTAATGTTCTTTGCGCTATGAAGTATCTAATTGCAGATTTCCAGAAAACTGTGCTAACAAACAGATCACAGAAGAGAAACGTGTAACTCTGTGAGTTGCATTCACACATGGCAATGCAGTTTCTCAGAAAGCTTCTCTTTAGTTATTATGTGAGGATATTTCCCTTATCACCATGGGCCCCAATAGGCTCCCAAATATCACTTTGCAGATTCCACGAAAAGAGTGTTAGCAAACTGCTTCTTGAGGCAGAGGTTGTAACTCTGTGAGATGAACTCACAGATCAGAAAGAAGTTTCTCAGAAAGCTTCTTTCACGTTTTGAACGGATGAAATTTCCTTTATCAGCGTAGGCCTCAATGTGATCCAAAGAAGCCCTTCTCAGATTCCTCAAAGACAGTGTTAATGGACTGCTCCACGAAACATAAGTGTAACTCTGTGAGATGAATTCACACATCACCAAGAAGTTTCTAAGAAAGCTTCTTTCTTGTTTTCTTCTGTGGATATTCCTTTGTCACTGTAATGTTCTTTGCGCTATGAAGTATCTAATTGCAGATTTCCAGAAAACTGTGCTAACAAACAGATCACAGAAGAGAAACGTGTAACTCTGTGAGTTGCATTCACACATGGCAATGCAGTTTCTCAGAAAGCTTCTCTTTAGTTATTATGTGAGGATATTTCCCTTATCACCATGGGCCCCAATAGGCTCCCAAATATCACTTTGCAGATTCCACGAAAAGAGTGTTAGCAAACTGCTTCTTGAGGCAGAGGTTGTAACTCTGTGAGATGAACTCACAGATCAGAAAGAAGTTTCTCAGAAAGCTTCTTTCACGTTTTGAACGGATGAAATTTCCTTTATCAGCGTAGGCCTCAATGTGATCCAAAGAAGCCCTTCTCAGATTCCTCAAAGACAGTGTTAATGGACTGCTCCACGAAACATAAGTGTAACTCTGTGAGATGAATTCACACATCACCAAGAAGTTTCTAAGAAAGCTTCTTTCTTGTTTTCTTCTGTGGATATTCCTTTGTCACTGTAATGTTCTTTGCGCTATGAAGTATCTAATTGCAGATTTCCAGAAAACTGTGCTAACAAACAGATCACAGAAGAGAAACGTGTAACTCTGTGAGTTGCATTCACACATGGCAATGCAGTTTCTCAGAAAGCTTCTCTTTAGTTATTATGTGAGGATATTTCCCTTATCACCATGGGCCCCAATAGGCTCCCAAATATCACTTTGCAGATTCCACGAAAAGAGTGTTAGCAAACTGCTTCTTGAGGCAGAGGTTGTAACTCTGTGAGATGAACTCACAGATCAGAAAGAAGTTTCTCAGAAAGCTTCTTTCACGTTTTGAACGGATGAAATTTCCTTTATCAGCGTAGGCCTCAATGTGATCCAAAGAAGCCCTTCTCAGATTCCTCAAAGACAGTGTTAATGGACTGCTCCACGAAACATAAGTGTAACTCTGTGAGATGAATTCACACATCACCAAGAAGTTTCTAAGAAAGCTTCTTTCTTGTTTTCTTCTGTGGATATTCCTTTGTCACTGTAATGTTCTTTGCGCTATGAAGTATCTAATTGCAGATTTCCAGAAAACTGTGCTAACAAACAGATCACAGAAGAGAAACGTGTAACTCTGTGAGTTGCATTCACACATGGCAATGCAGTTTCTCAGAAAGCTTCTCTTTAGTTATTATGTGAGGATATTTCCCTTATCACCATGGGCCCCAATAGGCTCCCAAATATCACTTTGCAGATTCCACGAAAAGAGTGTTAGCAAACTGCTTCTTGAGGCAGAGGTTGTAACTCTGTGAGATGAACTCACAGATCAGAAAGAAGTTTCTCAGAAAGCTTCTTTCACGTTTTGAACGGATGAAATTTCCTTTATCAGCGTAGGCCTCAATGTGATCCAAAGAAGCCCTTCTCAGATTCCTCAAAGACAGTGTTAATGGACTGCTCCACGAAACATAAGTGTAACTCTGTGAGATGAATTCACACATCACCAAGAAGTTTCTAAGAAAGCTTCTTTCTTGTTTTCTTCTGTGGATATTCCTTTGTCACTGTAATGTTCATTGCGCTATGAAGTATCTAATTGCAGATTTCCAGAAAACTGTGCTAACAAACAGATCACAGAAGAGAAACGTGTAACTCTGTGAGTTGCATTCACACATGGCAATGCAGTTTCTCAGAAAGCTTCTCTTTAGTTATTATGTGAGGATATTTCCCTTATCACCATGGGCCCCAATAGGCTCCCAAATATCACTTTGCAGATTCCACGAAAAGAGTGTTAGCAAACTGCTTCTTGAGGCAGAGGTTGTAACTCTGTGAGATGAACTCACAGATCAGAAAGAAGTTTCTCAGAAAGCTTCTTTCACGTTTTGAACGGATGAAATTTCCTTTATCAGCGTAGGCCTCAATGTGATCCAAAGAAGCCCTTCTCAGATTCCTCAAAGACAGTGTTAATGGACTGCTCCACGAAACATAAGTGTAACTCTGTGAGATGAATTCACACATCACCAAGAAGTTTCTAAGAAAGCTTCTTTCTTGTTTTCATCTGTGGATATTCCTTTGTCACTGTAATGTTCATTGCGCTATGAAGTATCTAATTGCAGATTTCCAGAAAACTGTGCTAACAAACAGATCACAGAAGAGAAACGTGTAACTCTGTGAGTTGCATTCACACATGGCAATGCAGTTTCTCAGAAAGCTTCTCTTTAGTTATTATGTGAGGATATTTCCCTTATCACCATGGGCCCCAATAGGCTCCCAAATATCACTTTGCAGATTCCACGAAAAGAGTGTTAGCAAACTGCTTCTTGAGGCAGAGGTTGTAACTCTGTGAGATGAACTCACAGATCAGAAAGAAGTTTCTCAGAAAGCTTCTTTCACGTTTTGAACGGATGAAATTTCCTTTATCAGCGTAGGCCTCAATGTGATCCAAAGAAGCCCTTCTCAGATTCCTCAAAGACAGTGTTAATGGACTGCTCCACGAAACATAAGTGTAACTCTGTGAGATGAATTCACACATCACCAAGAAGTTTCTAAGAAAGCTTCTTTCTTGTTTTCTTCTGTGGATATTCCTTTGTCACTGTAATGTTCTTTGCGCTATGAAGTATCTAATTGCAGATTTCCAGAAAACTGTGCTAACAAACAGATCACAGAAGAGAAACGTGTAACTCTGTGAGTTGCATTCACACATGGCAATGCAGTTTCTCAGAAAGCTTCTCTTTAGTTATTATGTGAGGATATTTCCCTTATCACCATGGGCCCCAATAGGCTCCCAAATATCACTTTGCAGATTCCACGAAAAGAGTGTTAGCAAACTGCTTCTTGAGGCAGAGGTTGTAACTCTGTGAGATGAACTCACAGATCAGAAAGAAGTTTCTCAGAAAGCTTCTTTCACGTTTTGAACGGATGAAATTTCCTTTATCAGCGTAGGCCTCAATGTGATCCAAAGAAGCCCTTCTCAGATTCCTCAAAGACAGTGTTAATGGACTGCTCCACGAAACATAAGTGTAACTCTGTGAGATGAATTCACACATCACCAAGAAGTTTCTAAGAAAGCTTCTTTCTTGTTTTCATCTGTGGATATTCCTTTGTCACTGTAATGTTCATTGCGCTATGAAGTATCTAATTGCAGATTTCCAGAAAACTGTGCTAACAAACAGATCACAGAAGAGAAACGTGTAACTCTGTGAGTTGCATTCACACATGGCAATGCAGTTTCTCAGAAAGCTTCTCTTTAGTTATTATGTGAGGATATTTCCCTTATCACCATGGGCCCCAATAGGCTCCCAAATATCACTTTGCAGATTCCACGAAAAGAGTGTTAGCAAACTGCTTCTTGAGGCAGAGGTTGTAACTCTGTGAGATGAACTCACAGATCAGAAAGAAGTTTCTCAGAAAGCTTCTTTCACGTTTTGAACGGATGAAATTTCCTTTATCAGCGTAGGCCTCAATGTGATCCAAAGAAGCCCTTCTCAGATTCCTCAAAGACAGTGTTAATGGACTGCTCCACGAAACATAAGTGTAACTCTGTGAGATGAATTCACACATCACCAAGAAGTTTCTAAGAAAGCTTCTTTCTTGTTTTCATCTGTGGATATTCCTTTGTCACTGTAATGTTCATTGCGCTATGAAGTATCTAATTGCAGATTTCCAGAAAACTGTGCTAACAAACAGATCACAGAAGAGAAACGTGTAACTCTGTGAGTTGCATTCACACATGGCAATGCAGTTTCTCAGAAAGCTTCTCTTTAGTTATTATGTGAGGATATTTCCCTTATCACCATGGGCCCCAATAGGCTCCCAAATATCACTTTGCAGATTCCACGAAAAGAGTGTTAGCAAACTGCTTCTTGAGGCAGAGGTTGTAACTCTGTGAGATGAACTCACAGATCAGAAAGAAGTTTCTCAGAAAGCTTCTTTCACGTTTTGAACGGATGAAATTTCCTTTATCAGCGTAGGCCTCAATGTGATCCAAAGAAGCCCTTCTCAGATTCCTCAAAGACAGTGTTAATGGACTGCTCCACGAAACATAAGTGTAACTCTGTGAGATGAATTCACACATCACCAAGAAGTTTCTAAGAAAGCTTCTTTCTTGTTTTCTTCTGTGGATATTCCTTTGTCACTGTAATGTTCTTTGCGCTATGAAGTATCTAATTGCAGATTTCCAGAAAACTGTGCTAACAAACAGATCACAGAAGAGAAACGTGTAACTCTGTGAGTTGCATTCACACATGGCAATGCAGTTTCTCAGAAAGCTTCTCTTTAGTTATTATGTGAGGATATTTCCCTTATCACCATGGGCCCCTATAGGCTCCCAAATATCACTTTGCAGATTCCACGAAAAGAGTGTTAGCAAACTGCTTCTTGAGGCAGAGGTTGTAACTCTGTGAGATGAACTCACAGATCAGAAAGAAGTTTCTCAGAAAGCTTCTTTCTCATTTTTATTGGAAGATGTTTCCATTGGCCCCATTGTTTTCAAAGGGATCGGGAATATCTGTTCTCAGATTCCACACAAATAGGGCTAGGCCACGGCCCCACGAAATACAGCTGCAACTTAGTGAGTTGAATTCACACATCACAAAGCGGTTTCTCAGAAAGCTTCTTTCTTTAGTAAGACGAGGTTATTTGTGGTCTTGGAGCGCCACCGTGTGTCCTATTGCAGATACTGCGAAAATTCTGCTAGGAAGTTTCTCAGTGGAAACAATGATGGACATCTGTGGGGTGAATTCACCCACAACAAAGAAGTTTTTGAGAAGGCTTCTCTGCAGGTTTCTCTGAGGATAGTTCCTTATTCAGCATGCGATTTAATGATATCCAAGACATCACATCTGAGATTCCTCAAAATGAGTGCTAGGAAACTCCTCCGAGAAAGGGTGATAGAACACTGTGAAATGAATTCACATATCACAAAGCAGTTTCTCAGAAAGTTTGGTTCCTCTTTCTCTTGAAGGATATTTCCTTTCTCCTTCTATTCTTCAAAGCTATCTGAAATATCACTTCTCGGAATCCACGGAAACAGTCCTAAGAAACGGCTCCAAAAAACACTGGCGTAACACTGTGAGTTGCATTCACACATGGCAATGCAGTTTCTCAGAAAGCTTCTCTTTAGTTATTATGTGAGGATATTTCCCTTATCACCATGGGCCCCAATAGGCTCCCAAATATCACTTTGCAGATTCCACGAAAAGAGTGTTAGCAAACTGCTTCTTGAGGCAGAGGTTGTAACTCTGTGAGATGAACTCACAGATCAGAAAGAAGTTTCTCAGAAAGCTTCTTTCACGTTTTGAACGGATGAAATTTCCTTTATCAGCGTAGGCCTCAATGTGATCCAAAGAAGCCCTTCTCAGATTCCTCAAAGACAGTGTTAATGGACTGCTCCACGAAACATAAGTGTAACTCTGTGAGATGAATTCACACATCACCAAGAAGTTTCTAAGAAAGCTTCTTTCTTGTTTTCATCTGTGGATATTCCTTTGTCACTGTAATGTTCATTGCGCTATGAAGTATCTAATTGCAGATTTCCAGAAAACTGTGCTAACAAACAGATCACAGAAGAGAAACGTGTAACTCTGTGAGTTGCATTCACACATGGCAATGCAGTTTCTCAGAAAGCTTCTCTTTAGTTATTATGTGAGGATATTTCCCTTATCACCATGGGCCCCAATAGGCTCCCAAATATCACTTTGCAGATTCCACGAAAAGAGTGTTAGCAAACTGCTTCTTGAGGCAGAGGTTGTAACTCTGTGAGATGAACTCACAGATCAGAAAGAAGTTTCTCAGAAAGCTTCTTTCACGTTTTGAACGGATGAAATTTCCTTTATCAGCGTAGGCCTCAATGTGATCCAAAGAAGCCCTTCTCAGATTCCTCAAAGACAGTGTTAATGGACTGCTCCACGAAACATAAGTGTAACTCTGTGAGATGAATTCACACATCACCAAGAAGTTTCTAAGAAAGCTTCTTTCTTGTTTTCTTCTGTGGATATTCCTTTGTCACTGTAATGTTCTTTGCGCTATGAAGTATCTAATTGCAGATTTCCAGAAAACTGTGCTAACAAACAGATCACAGAAGAGAAACGTGTAACTCTGTGAGTTGCATTCACACATGGCAATGCAGTTTCTCAGAAAGCTTCTCTTTAGTTATTATGTGAGGATATTTCCCTTATCACCATGGGCCCCAATAGGCTCCCAAATATCACTTTGCAGATTCCACGAAAAGAGTGTTAGCAAACTGCTTCTTGAGGCAGAGGTTGTAACTCTGTGAGATGAACTCACAGATCAGAAAGAAGTTTCTCAGAAAGCTTCTTTCACGTTTTGAACGGATGAAATTTCCTTTATCAGCGTAGGCCTCAATGTGATCCAAAGAAGCCCTTCTCAGATTCCTCAAAGACAGTGTTAATGGACTGCTCCACGAAACATAAGTGTAACTCTGTGAGATGAATTCACACATCACCAAGAAGTTTCTAAGAAAGCTTCTTTCTTGTTTTCTTCTGTGGATATTCCTTTGTCACTGTAATGTTCTTTGCGCTATGAAGTATCTAATTGCAGATTTCCAGAAAACTGTGCTAACAAACAGATCACAGAAGAGAAACGTGTAACTCTGTGAGTTGCATTCACACATGGCAATGCAGTTTCTCAGAAAGCTTCTCTTTAGTTATTATGTGAGGATATTTCCCTTATCACCATGGGCCCCAATAGGCTCCCAAATATCACTTTGCAGATTCCACGAAAAGAGTGTTAGCAAACTGCTTCTTGAGGCAGAGGTTGTAACTCTGTGAGATGAACTCACAGATCAGAAAGAAGTTTCTCAGAAAGCTTCTTTCACGTTTTGAACGGATGAAATTTCCTTTATCAGCGTAGGCCTCAATGTGATCCAAAGAAGCCCTTCTCAGATTCCTCAAAGACAGTGTTAATGGACTGCTCCACGAAACATAAGTGTAACTCTGTGAGATGAATTCACACATCACCAAGAAGTTTCTAAGAAAGCTTCTTTCTTGTTTTCTTCTGTGGATATTCCTTTGTCACTGTAATGTTCTTTGCGCTATGAAGTATCTAATTGCAGATTTCCAGAAAACTGTGCTAACAAACAGATCACAGAAGAGAAACGTGTAACTCTGTGAGTTGCATTCACACATGGCAATGCAGTTTCTCAGAAAGCTTCTCTTTAGTTATTATGTGAGGATATTTCCCTTATCACCATGGGCCCCAATAGGCTCCCAAATATCACTTTGCAGATTCCACGAAAAGAGTGTTAGCAAACTGCTTCTTGAGGCAGAGGTTGTAACTCTGTGAGATGAACTCACAGATCAGAAAGAAGTTTCTCAGAAAGCTTCTTTCACGTTTTGAACGGATGAAATTTCCTTTATCAGCGTAGGCCTCAATGTGATCCAAAGAAGCCCTTCTCAGATTCCTCAAAGACAGTGTTAATGGACTGCTCCACGAAACATAAGTGTAACTCTGTGAGATGAATTCACACATCACCAAGAAGTTTCTAAGAAAGCTTCTTTCTTGTTTTCTTCTGTGGATATTCCTTTGTCACTGTAATGTTCTTTGCGCTATGAAGTATCTAATTGCAGATTTCCAGAAAACTGTGCTAACAAACAGATCACAGAAGAGAAACGTGTAACTCTGTGAGTTGCATTCACACATGGCAATGCAGTTTCTCAGAAAGCTTCTCTTTAGTTATTATGTGAGGATATTTCCCTTATCACCATGGGCCCCAATAGGCTCCCAAATATCACTTTGCAGATTCCACGAAAAGAGTGTTAGCAAACTGCTTCTTGAGGCAGAGGTTGTAACTCTGTGAGATGAACTCACAGATCAGAAAGAAGTTTCTCAGAAAGCTTCTTTCACGTTTTGAACGGATGAAATTTCCTTTATCAGCGTAGGCCTCAATGTGATCCAAAGAAGCCCTTCTCAGATTCCTCAAAGACAGTGTTAATGGACTGCTCCACGAAACATAAGTGTAACTCTGTGAGATGAATTCACACATCACCAAGAAGTTTCTAAGAAAGCTTCTTTCTTGTTTTCATCTGTGGATATTCCTTTGTCACTGTAATGTTCATTTGCGCTATGAAGTATCTAATTGCAGATTTCCAGAAAACTGTGCTAACAAACAGATCACAGAAGAGAAACGTGTAACTCTGTGAGTTGCATTCACACATGGCAATGCAGTTTCTCAGAAAGCTTCTCTTTAGTTATTATGTGAGGATATTTCCCTTATCACCATGGGCCCCAATAGGCTCCCAAATATCACTTTGCAGATTCCACGAAAAGAGTGTTAGCAAACTGCTTCTTGAGGCAGAGGTTGTAACTCTGTGAGATGAACTCACAGATCAGAAAGAAGTTTCTCAGAAAGCTTCTTTCACGTTTTGAACGGATGAAATTTCCTTTATCAGCGTAGGCCTCAATGTGATCCAAAGAAGCCCTTCTCAGATTCCTCAAAGACAGTGTTAATGGACTGCTCCACGAAACATAAGTGTAACTCTGTGAGATGAATTCACACATCACCAAGAAGTTTCTAAGAAAGCTTCTTTCTTGTTTTCTTCTGTGGATATTCCTTTGTCACTGTAATGTTCTTTGCGCTATGAAGTATCTAATTGCAGATTTCCAGAAAACTGTGCTAACAAACAGATCACAGAAGAGAAACGTGTAACTCTGTGAGTTGCATTCACACATGGCAATGCAGTTTCTCAGAAAGCTTCTCTTTAGTTATTATGTGAGGATATTTCCCTTATCACCATGGGCCCCAATAGGCTCCCAAATATCACTTTGCAGATTCCACGAAAAGAGTGTTAGCAAACTGCTTCTTGAGGCAGAGGTTGTAACTCTGTGAGATGAACTCACAGATCAGAAAGAAGTTTCTCAGAAAGCTTCTTTCACGTTTTGAACGGATGAAATTTCCTTTATCAGCGTAGGCCTCAATGTGATCCAAAGAAGCCCTTCTCAGATTCCTCAAAGACAGTGTTAATGGACTGCTCCACGAAACATAAGTGTAACTCTGTGAGATGAATTCACACATCACCAAGAAGTTTCTAAGAAAGCTTCTTTCTTGTTTTCTTCTGTGGATATTCCTTTGTCACTGTAATGTTCTTTGCGCTATGAAGTATCTAATTGCAGATTTCCAGAAAACTGTGCTAACAAACAGATCACAGAAGAGAAACGTGTAACTCTGTGAGTTGCATTCACACATGGCAATGCAGTTTCTCAGAAAGCTTCTCTTTAGTTATTATGTGAGGATATTTCCCTTATCACCATGGGCCCCAATAGGCTCCCAAATATCACTTTGCAGATTCCACGAAAAGAGTGTTAGCAAACTGCTTCTTGAGGCAGAGGTTGTAACTCTGTGAGATGAACTCACAGATCAGAAAGAAGTTTCTCAGAAAGCTTCTTTCACGTTTTGAACGGATGAAATTTCCTTTATCAGCGTAGGCCTCAATGTGATCCAAAGAAGCCCTTCTCAGATTCCTCAAAGACAGTGTTAATGGACTGCTCCACGAAACATAAGTGTAACTCTGTGAGATGAATTCACACATCACCAAGAAGTTTCTAAGAAAGCTTCTTTCTTAAGACGAGGTTATTTGTGGTCTTGGAGCGCCACCGTGTGTCCTATTGCAGATACTGCGAAAATTCTGCTAGGAAGTTTCTCAGTGGAAACAATGATGGACATCTGTGGGGTGAATTCACCCACAACAAAGAAGTTTTTGAGAAGGCTTCTCTGCAGGTTTCTCTGAGGATAGTTCCTTATTCAGCATGCGATTTAATGATATCCAAGACATCACATCTGAGATTCCTCAAAATGAGTGCTAGGAAACTCCTCCGAGAAAGGGTGATAGAACACTGTGAAATGAATTCACATATCACAAAGCAGTTTCTCAGAAAGTTTGGTTCCTCTTTCTCTTGAAGGATATTTCCTTTCTCCTTCTATTCTTCAAAGCTATCTGAAATATCACTTCTCGGAATCCACGGAAACAGTCCTAAGAAACGGCTCCAAAAAACACTGGCGTAACACTGTGAGTTGCATTCACACATGGCAATGCAGTTTCTCAGAAAGCTTCTCTTTAGTTATTATGTGAGGATATTTCCCTTATCACCATGGGCCCCAATAGGCTCCCAAATATCACTTTGCAGATTCCACGAAAAGAGTGTTAGCAAACTGCTTCTTGAGGCAGAGGTTGTAACTCTGTGAGATGAACTCACAGATCAGAAAGAAGTTTCTCAGAAAGCTTCTTTCACGTTTTGAACGGATGAAATTTCCTTTATCAGCGTAGGCCTCAATGTGATCCAAAGAAGCCCTTCTCAGATTCCTCAAAGACAGTGTTAATGGACTGCTCCACGAAACATAAGTGTAACTCTGTGAGATGAATTCACACATCACCAAGAAGTTTCTAAGAAAGCTTCTTTCTTGTTTTCATCTGTGGATATTCCTTTGTCACTGTAATGTTCATTGCGCTATGAAGTATCTAATTGCAGATTTCCAGAAAACTGTGCTAACAAACAGATCACAGAAGAGAAACGTGTAACTCTGTGAGTTGCATTCACACATGGCAATGCAGTTTCTCAGAAAGCTTCTCTTTAGTTATTATGTGAGGATATTTCCCTTATCACCATGGGCCCCAATAGGCTCCCAAATATCACTTTGCAGATTCCACGAAAAGAGTGTTAGCAAACTGCTTCTTGAGGCAGAGGTTGTAACTCTGTGAGATGAACTCACAGATCAGAAAGAAGTTTCTCAGAAAGCTTCTTTCACGTTTTGAACGGATGAAATTTCCTTTATCAGCGTAGGCCTCAATGTGATCCAAAGAAGCCCTTCTCAGATTCCTCAAAGACAGTGTTAATGGACTGCTCCACGAAACATAAGTGTAACTCTGTGAGATGAATTCACACATCACCAAGAAGTTTCTAAGAAAGCTTCTTTCTTGTTTTCATTCTGTGGATATTCCTTTGTCACTGTAATGTTCTTTGCGCTATGAAGTATCTAATTGCAGATTTCCAGAAAACTGTGCTAACAAACAGATCACAGAAGAGAAACGTGTAACTCTGTGAGTTGCATTCACACATGGCAATGCAGTTTCTCAGAAAGCTTCTCTTTAGTTATTATGTGAGGATATTTCCCTTATCACCATGGGCCCCAATAGGCTCCCAAATATCACTTTGCAGATTCCACGAAAAGAGTGTTAGCAAACTGCTTCTTGAGGCAGAGGTTGTAACTCTGTGAGATGAACTCACAGATCAGAAAGAAGTTTCTCAGAAAGCTTCTTTCACGTTTTGAACGGATGAAATTTCCTTTATCAGCGTAGGCCTCAATGTGATCCAAAGAAGCCCTTCTCAGATTCCTCAAAGACAGTGTTAATGGACTGCTCCACGAAACATAAGTGTAACTCTGTGAGATGAATTCACACATCACCAAGAAGTTTCTAAGAAAGCTTCTTTCTTGTTTTCATCTGTGGATATTCCTTTGTCACTGTAATGTTCATTTGCGCTATGAAGTATCTAATTGCAGATTTCCAGAAAACTGTGCTAACAAACAGATCACAGAAGAGAAACGTGTAACTCTGTGAGTTGCATTCACACATGGCAATGCAGTTTCTCAGAAAGCTTCTCTTTAGTTATTATGTGAGGATATTTCCCTTATCACCATGGGCCCCAATAGGCTCCCAAATATCACTTTGCAGATTCCACGAAAAGAGTGTTAGCAAACTGCTTCTTGAGGCAGAGGTTGTAACTCTGTGAGATGAACTCACAGATCAGAAAGAAGTTTCTCAGAAAGCTTCTTTCACGTTTTGAACGGATGAAATTTCCTTTATCAGCGTAGGCCTCAATGTGATCCAAAGAAGCCCTTCTCAGATTCCTCAAAGACAGTGTTAATGGACTGCTCCACGAAACATAAGTGTAACTCTGTGAGATGAATTCACACATCACCAAGAAGTTTCTAAGAAAGCTTCTTTCTTGTTTTCATTCTGTGGATATTCCTTTGTCACTGTAATGTTCATTGCGCTATGAAGTATCTAATTGCAGATTTCCAGAAAACTGTGCTAACAAACAGATCACAGAAGAGAAACGTGTAACTCTGTGAGTTGCATTCACACATGGCAATGCAGTTTCTCAGAAAGCTTCTCTTTAGTTATTATGTGAGGATATTTCCCTTATCACCATGGGCCCCAATAGGCTCCCAAATATCACTTTGCAGATTCCACGAAAAGAGTGTTAGCAAACTGCTTCTTGAGGCAGAGGTTGTAACTCTGTGAGATGAACTCACAGATCAGAAAGAAGTTTCTCAGAAAGCTTCTTTCACGTTTTGAACGGATGAAATTTCCTTTATCAGCGTAGGCCTCAATGTGATCCAAAGAAGCCCTTCTCAGATTCCTCAAAGACAGTGTTAATGGACTGCTCCACGAAACATAAGTGTAACTCTGTGAGATGAATTCACACATCACCAAGAAGTTTCTAAGAAAGCTTCTTTCTTGTTTTCTTCTGTGGATATTCCTTTGTCACTGTAATGTTCTTTGCGCTATGAAGTATCTAATTGCAGATTTCCAGAAAACTGTGCTAACAAACAGATCACAGAAGAGAAACGTGTAACTCTGTGAGTTGCATTCACACATGGCAATGCAGTTTCTCAGAAAGCTTCTCTTTAGTTATTATGTGAGGATATTTCCCTTATCACCATGGGCCCCAATAGGCTCCCAAATATCACTTTGCAGATTCCACGAAAAGAGTGTTAGCAAACTGCTTCTTGAGGCAGAGGTTGTAACTCTGTGAGATGAACTCACAGATCAGAAAGAAGTTTCTCAGAAAGCTTCTTTCACGTTTTGAACGGATGAAATTTCCTTTATCAGCGTAGGCCTCAATGTGATCCAAAGAAGCCCTTCTCAGATTCCTCAAAGACAGTGTTAATGGACTGCTCCACGAAACATAAGTGTAACTCTGTGAGATGAATTCACACATCACCAAGAAGTTTCTAAGAAAGCTTCTTTCTTGTTTTCTTCTGTGGATATTCCTTTGTCACTGTAATGTTCTTTGCGCTATGAAGTATCTAATTGCAGATTTCCAGAAAACTGTGCTAACAAACAGATCACAGAAGAGAAACGTGTAACTCTGTGAGTTGCATTCACACATGGCAATGCAGTTTCTCAGAAAGCTTCTCTTTAGTTATTATGTGAGGATATTTCCCTTATCACCATGGGCCCCAATAGGCTCCCAAATATCACTTTGCAGATTCCACGAAAAGAGTGTTAGCAAACTGCTTCTTGAGGCAGAGGTTGTAACTCTGTGAGATGAACTCACAGATCAGAAAGAAGTTTCTCAGAAAGCTTCTTTCACGTTTTGAACGGATGAAATTTCCTTTATCAGCGTAG
This sequence comes from Rhinopithecus roxellana, assembly GCF_007565055.1. Classification (NCBI taxonomy): domain Eukaryota; kingdom Metazoa; phylum Chordata; class Mammalia; order Primates; family Cercopithecidae; genus Rhinopithecus; species Rhinopithecus roxellana. The sequence continues at coordinate 89,014 of NW_022143036.1, read as the reverse complement.
GCCTCAATGTGATCCAAAGAAGCCCTTCTCAGATTCCTCAAAGACAGTGTTAATGGACTGCTCCACGAAACATAAGTGTAACTCTGTGAGATGAATTCACACATCACCAAGAAGTTTCTAAGAAAGCTTCTTTCTTGTTTTCTTCTGTGGATATTCCTTTCAGTGGAAACAATGATGGACATCTGTGGGGTGAATTCACCCACAACAAAGAAGTTTTTGAGAAGGCTTCTCTGCAGGTTTCTCTGAGGATAGTTCCTTATTCAGTGCGATTTAATGATATCCAAGACATCACATCTGAGATTCCTCAAAATGAGTGCTAGGAAACTCCTCCGAGAAAGGGTGATAGAACACTGTGAAATGAATTCACATATCACAAAGCAGTTTCTCAGAAAGTTTGGTTCCTCTTTCTCTTGAAGGATATTTCCTTTCTCCTTCTATTCTTCAAAGCTATCTGAAATATCACTTCTCGGAATCCACGGAAACAGTCCTAAGAAACGGCTCCAAAAAACACTGGCGTAACACTGTGAGTTGCATTCACACATGGCAATGCAGTTTCTCAGAAAGCTTCTCTTTAGTTATTATGTGAGGATATTTCCTTATCACCATGGGCCCCAATAGGCTCCCAAATATCACTTTGCAGATTCCACGAAAAGAGTGTTAGCAAACTGCTTCTTGAGGCAGAGGTTGTAACTCTGTGAGATGAACTCACAGATCAGAAAGAAGTTTCTCAGAAAGCTTCTTTCACGTTTTGAACGGATGAAATTTCCTTTATCAGCGTAGGCCTCAATGTGATCCAAAGAAGCCCTTCTCAGATTCCTCAAAGACAGTGTTAATGGACTGCTCCACGAAACATAAGTGTAACTCTGTGAGATGAATTCACACATCACCAAGAAGTTTCTAAGAAAGCTTCTTTCTTGTTTTCATCTGTGGATATTCCTTTGTCACTGTAATGTTCATTGCGCTATGAAGTATCTAATTGCAGATTTCCAGAAAACTGTGCTAACAAACAGATCACAGAAGAGAAACGTGTAACTCTGTGAGTTGCATTCACACATGGCAATGCAGTTTCTCAGAAAGCTTCTCTTTAGTTATTATGTGAGGATATTTCCCTTATCACCATGGGCCCCAATAGGCTCCCAAATATCACTTTGCAGATTCCACGAAAAGAGTGTTAGCAAACTGCTTCTTGAGGCAGAGGTTGTAACTCTGTGAGATGAACTCACAGATCAGAAAGAAGTTTCTCAGAAAGCTTCTTTCACGTTTTGAACGGATGAAATTTCCTTTATCAGCGTAGGCCTCAATGTGATCCAAAGAAGCCCTTCTCAGATTCCTCAAAGACAGTGTTAATGGACTGCTCCACGAAACATAAGTGTAACTCTGTGAGATGAATTCACACATCACCAAGAAGTTTCTAAGAAAGCTTCTTTCTTGTTTTCTTCTGTGGATATTCCTTTGTCACTGTAATGTTCTTTGCGCTATGAAGTATCTAATTGCAGATTTCCAGAAAACTGTGCTAACAAACAGATCACAGAAGAGAAACGTGTAACTCTGTGAGTTGCATTCACACATGGCAATGCAGTTTCTCAGAAAGCTTCTCTTTAGTTATTATGTGAGGATATTTCCCTTATCACCATGGGCCCCAATAGGCTCCCAAATATCACTTTGCAGATTCCACGAAAAGAGTGTTAGCAAACTGCTTCTTGAGGCAGAGGTTGTAACTCTGTGAGATGAACTCACAGATCAGAAAGAAGTTTCTCAGAAAGCTTCTTTCACGTTTTGAACGGATGAAATTTCCTTTATCAGCGTAGGCCTCAATGTGATCCAAAGAAGCCCTTCTCAGATTCCTCAAAGACAGTGTTAATGGACTGCTCCACGAAACATAAGTGTAACTCTGTGAGATGAATTCACACATCACCAAGAAGTTTCTAAGAAAGCTTCTTTCTTGTTTTCATCTGTGGATATTCCTTTGTCACTGTAATGTTCATTTGCGCTATGAAGTATCTAATTGCAGATTTCCAGAAAACTGTGCTAACAAACAGATCACAGAAGAGAAACGTGTAACTCTGTGAGTTGCATTCACACATGGCAATGCAGTTTCTCAGAAAGCTTCTCTTTAGTTATTATGTGAGGATATTTCCCTTATCACCATGGGCCCCAATAGGCTCCCAAATATCACTTTGCAGATTCCACGAAAAGAGTGTTAGCAAACTGCTTCTTGAGGCAGAGGTTGTAACTCTGTGAGATGAACTCACAGATCAGAAAGAAGTTTCTCAGAAAGCTTCTTTCACGTTTTGAACGGATGAAATTTCCTTTATCAGCGTAGGCCTCAATGTGATCCAAAGAAGCCCTTCTCAGATTCCTCAAAGACAGTGTTAATGGACTGCTCCACGAAACATAAGTGTAACTCTGTGAGATGAATTCACACATCACCAAGAAGTTTCTAAGAAAGCTTCTTTCTTGTTTTCATTCTGTGGATATTCCTTTGTCACTGTAATGTTCTTTGCGCTATGAAGTATCTAATTGCAGATTTCCAGAAAACTGTGCTAACAAACAGATCACAGAAGAGAAACGTGTAACTCTGTGAGTTGCATTCACACATGGCAATGCAGTTTCTCAGAAAGCTTCTCTTTAGTTATTATGTGAGGATATTTCCCTTATCACCATGGGCCCCAATAGGCTCCCAAATATCACTTTGCAGATTCCACGAAAAGAGTGTTAGCAAACTGCTTCTTGAGGCAGAGGTTGTAACTCTGTGAGATGAACTCACAGATCAGAAAGAAGTTTCTCAGAAAGCTTCTTTCACGTTTTGAACGGATGAAATTTCCTTTATCAGCGTAGGCCTCAATGTGATCCAAAGAAGCCCTTCTCAGATTCCTCAAAGACAGTGTTAATGGACTGCTCCACGAAACATAAGTGTAACTCTGTGAGATGAATTCACACATCACCAAGAAGTTTCTAAGAAAGCTTCTTTCTTGTTTTCTTCTGTGGATATTCCTTTGTCACTGTAATGTTCTTTGCGCTATGAAGTATCTAATTGCAGATTTCCAGAAAACTGTGCTAACAAACAGATCACAGAAGAGAAACGTGTAACTCTGTGAGTTGCATTCACACATGGCAATGCAGTTTCTCAGAAAGCTTCTCTTTAGTTATTATGTGAGGATATTTCCCTTATCACCATGGGCCCCAATAGGCTCCCAAATATCACTTTGCAGATTCCACGAAAAGAGTGTTAGCAAACTGCTTCTTGAGGCAGAGGTTGTAACTCTGTGAGATGAACTCACAGATCAGAAAGAAGTTTCTCAGAAAGCTTCTTTCACGTTTTGAACGGATGAAATTTCCTTTATCAGCGTAGGCCTCAATGTGATCCAAAGAAGCCCTTCTCAGATTCCTCAAAGACAGTGTTAATGGACTGCTCCACGAAACATAAGTGTAACTCTGTGAGATGAATTCACACATCACCAAGAAGTTTCTAAGAAAGCTTCTTTCTTGTTTTCTTCTGTGGATATTCCTTTGTCACTGTAATGTTCTTTGCGCTATGAAGTATCTAATTGCAGATTTCCAGAAAACTGTGCTAACAAACAGATCACAGAAGAGAAACGTGTAACTCTGTGAGTTGCATTCACACATGGCAATGCAGTTTCTCAGAAAGCTTCTCTTTAGTTATTATGTGAGGATATTTCCCTTATCACCATGGGCCCCAATAGGCTCCCAAATATCACTTTGCAGATTCCACGAAAAGAGTGTTAGCAAACTGCTTCTTGAGGCAGAGGTTGTAACTCTGTGAGATGAACTCACAGATCAGAAAGAAGTTTCTCAGAAAGCTTCTTTCACGTTTTGAACGGATGAAATTTCCTTTATCAGCGTAGGCCTCAATGTGATCCAAAGAAGCCCTTCTCAGATTCCTCAAAGACAGTGTTAATGGACTGCTCCACGAAACATAAGTGTAACTCTGTGAGATGAATTCACACATCACCAAGAAGTTTCTAAGAAAGCTTCTTTCTTGTTTTCTTCTGTGGATATTCCTTTGTCACTGTAATGTTCTTTGCGCTATGAAGTATCTAATTGCAGATTTCCAGAAAACTGTGCTAACAAACAGATCACAGAAGAGAAACGTGTAACTCTGTGAGTTGCATTCACACATGGCAATGCAGTTTCTCAGAAAGCTTCTCTTTAGTTATTATGTGAGGATATTTCCCTTATCACCATGGGCCCCAATAGGCTCCCAAATATCACTTTGCAGATTCCACGAAAAGAGTGTTAGCAAACTGCTTCTTGAGGCAGAGGTTGTAACTCTGTGAGATGAACTCACAGATCAGAAAGAAGTTTCTCAGAAAGCTTCTTTCACGTTTTGAACGGATGAAATTTCCTTTATCAGCGTAGGCCTCAATGTGATCCAAAGAAGCCCTTCTCAGATTCCTCAAAGACAGTGTTAATGGACTGCTCCACGAAACATAAGTGTAACTCTGTGAGATGAATTCACACATCACCAAGAAGTTTCTAAGAAAGCTTCTTTCTTGTTTTCTTCTGTGGATATTCCTTTGTCACTGTAATGTTCTTTGCGCTATGAAGTATCTAATTGCAGATTTCCAGAAAACTGTGCTAACAAACAGATCACAGAAGAGAAACGTGTAACTCTGTGAGTTGCATTCACACATGGCAATGCAGTTTCTCAGAAAGCTTCTCTTTAGTTATTATGTGAGGATATTTCCCTTATCACCATGGGCCCCAATAGGCTCCCAAATATCACTTTGCAGATTCCACGAAAAGAGTGTTAGCAAACTGCTTCTTGAGGCAGAGGTTGTAACTCTGTGAGATGAACTCACAGATCAGAAAGAAGTTTCTCAGAAAGCTTCTTTCACGTTTTGAACGGATGAAATTTCCTTTATCAGCGTAGGCCTCAATGTGATCCAAAGAAGCCCTTCTCAGATTCCTCAAAGACAGTGTTAATGGACTGCTCCACGAAACATAAGTGTAACTCTGTGAGATGAATTCACACATCACCAAGAAGTTTCTAAGAAAGCTTCTTTCTTGTTTTCATCTGTGGATATTCCTTTGTCACTGTAATGTTCATTGCGCTATGAAGTATCTAATTGCAGATTTCCAGAAAACTGTGCTAACAAACAGATCACAGAAGAGAAACGTGTAACTCTGTGAGTTGCATTCACACATGGCAATGCAGTTTCTCAGAAAGCTTCTCTTTAGTTATTATGTGAGGATATTTCCCTTATCACCATGGGCCCCAATAGGCTCCCAAATATCACTTTGCAGATTCCACGAAAAGAGTGTTAGCAAACTGCTTCTTGAGGCAGAGGTTGTAACTCTGTGAGATGAACTCACAGATCAGAAAGAAGTTTCTCAGAAAGCTTCTTTCACGTTTTGAACGGATGAAATTTCCTTTATCAGCGTAGGCCTCAATGTGATCCAAAGAAGCCCTTCTCAGATTCCTCAAAGACAGTGTTAATGGACTGCTCCACGAAACATAAGTGTAACTCTGTGAGATGAATTCACACATCACCAAGAAGTTTCTAAGAAAGCTTCTTTCTTGTTTTCATCTGTGGATATTTCCTTTGTCACTGTAATGTTCATTGCGCTATGAAGTATCTAATTGCAGATTTCCAGAAAACTGTGCTAACAAACAGATCACAGAAGAGAAACGTGTAACTCTGTGAGTTGCATTCACACATGGCAATGCAGTTTCTCAGAAAGCTTCTCTTTAGTTATTATGTGAGGATATTTCCCTTATCACCATGGGCCCCAATAGGCTCCCAAATATCACTTTGCAGATTCCACGAAAAGAGTGTTAGCAAACTGCTTCTTGAGGCAGAGGTTGTAACTCTGTGAGATGAACTCACAGATCAGAAAGAAGTTTCTCAGAAAGCTTCTTTCACGTTTTGAACGGATGAAATTTCCTTTATCAGCGTAGGCCTCAATGTGATCCAAAGAAGCCCTTCTCAGATTCCTCAAAGACAGTGTTAATGGACTGCTCCACGAAACATAAGTGTAACTCTGTGAGATGAATTCACACATCACCAAGAAGTTTCTAAGAAAGCTTCTTTCTTGTTTTCTTCTGTGGATATTCCTTTGTCACTGTAATGTTCTTTGCGCTATGAAGTATCTAATTGCAGATTTCCAGAAAACTGTGCTAACAAACAGATCACAGAAGAGAAACGTGTAACTCTGTGAGTTGCATTCACACATGGCAATGCAGTTTCTCAGAAAGCTTCTCTTTAGTTATTATGTGAGGATATTTCCCTTATCACCATGGGCCCCTATAGGCTCCCAAATATCACTTTGCAGATTCCACGAAAAGAGTGTTAGCAAACTGCTTCTTGAGGCAGAGGTTGTAACTCTGTGAGATGAACTCACAGATCAGAAAGAAGTTTCTCAGAAAGCTTCTTTCTCATTTTTATTGGAAGATGTTTCCATTGGCCCCATTGTTTTCAAAGGGATCGGGAATATCTGTTCTCAGATTCCACACAAATAGGGCTAGGCCACGGCCCCACGAAATACAGCTGCAACTTAGTGAGTTGAATTCACACATCACAAAGCGGTTTCTCAGAAAGCTTCTTTCTTTAGTAAGACGAGGTTATTTGTGGTCTTGGAGCGCCACCGTGTGTCCTATTGCAGATACTGCGAAAATTCTGCTAGGAAGTTTCTCAGTGGAAACAATGATGGACATCTGTGGGGTGAATTCACCCACAACAAAGAAGTTTTTGAGAAGGCTTCTCTGCAGGTTTCTCTGAGGATAGTTCCTTATTCAGCATGCGATTTAATGATATCCAAGACATCACATCTGAGATTCCTCAAAATGAGTGCTAGGAAACTCCTCCGAGAAAGGGTGATAGAACACTGTGAAATGAATTCACATATCACAAAGCAGTTTCTCAGAAAGTTTGGTTCCTCTTTCTCTTGAAGGATATTTCCTTTCTCCTTCTATTCTTCAAGCTATCTGAAATATCACTTCTCGGAATCCACGGAAACAGTCCTAAGAAACGGCTCCAAAAAACACTGGCGTAACACTGTGAGTTGCATTCACACATGGCAATGCAGTTTCTCAGAAAGCTTCTCTTTAGTTATTATGTGAGGATATTTCCTTTATCACCATGGGCCCCAATAGGCTCCCAAATATCACTTTGCAGATTCCACGAAAAGAGTGTTAGCAAACTGCTTCTTGAGGCAGAGGTTGTAACTCTGTGAGATGAACTCACAGATCAGAAAGAAGTTTCTCAGAAAGCTTCTTTCACGTTTTGAACGGATGAAATTTCCTTTATCAGCGTAGGCCTCAATGTGATCCAAAGAAGCCCTTCTCAGATTCCTCAAAGACAGTGTTAATGGACTGCTCCACGAAACATAAGTGTAACTCTGTGAGATGAATTCACACATCACCAAGAAGTTTCTAAGAAAGCTTCTTTCTTGTTTTCATCTGTGGATATTCCTTTGTCACTGTAATGTTCATTGCGCTATGAAGTATCTAATTGCAGATTTCCAGAAAACTGTGCTAACAAACAGATCACAGAAGAGAAACGTGTAACTCTGTGAGTTGCATTCACACATGGCAATGCAGTTTCTCAGAAAGCTTCTCTTTAGTTATTATGTGAGGATATTTCCCTTATCACCATGGGCCCCAATAGGCTCCCAAATATCACTTTGCAGATTCCACGAAAAGAGTGTTAGCAAACTGCTTCTTGAGGCAGAGGTTGTAACTCTGTGAGATGAACTCACAGATCAGAAAGAAGTTTCTCAGAAAGCTTCTTTCACGTTTTGAACGGATGAAATTTCCTTTATCAGCGTAGGCCTCAATGTGATCCAAAGAAGCCCTTCTCAGATTCCTCAAAGACAGTGTTAATGGACTGCTCCACGAAACATAAGTGTAACTCTGTGAGATGAATTCACACATCACCAAGAAGTTTCTAAGAAAGCTTCTTTCTTGTTTTCATTCTGTGGATATTCCTTTGTCACTGTAATGTTCTTTGCGCTATGAAGTATCTAATTGCAGATTTCCAGAAAACTGTGCTAACAAACAGATCACAGAAGAGAAACGTGTAACTCTGTGAGTTGCATTCACACATGGCAATGCAGTTTCTCAGAAAGCTTCTCTTTAGTTATTATGTGAGGATATTTCCCTTATCACCATGGGCCCCAATAGGCTCCCAAATATCACTTTGCAGATTCCACGAAAAGAGTGTTAGCAAACTGCTTCTTGAGGCAGAGGTTGTAACTCTGTGAGATGAACTCACAGATCAGAAAGAAGTTTCTCAGAAAGCTTCTTTCACGTTTTGAACGGATGAAATTTCCTTTATCAGCGTAGGCCTCAATGTGATCCAAAGAAGCCCTTCTCAGATTCCTCAAAGACAGTGTTAATGGACTGCTCCACGAAACATAAGTGTAACTCTGTGAGATGAATTCACACATCACCAAGAAGTTTCTAAGAAAGCTTCTTTCTTGTTTTCATTCTGTGGATATTCCTTTGTCACTGTAATGTTCTTTGCGCTATGAAGTATCTAATTGCAGATTTCCAGAAAACTGTGCTAACAAACAGATCACAGAAGAGAAACGTGTAACTCTGTGAGTTGCATTCACACATGGCAATGCAGTTTCTCAGAAAGCTTCTCTTTAGTTATTATGTGAGGATATTTCCCTTATCACCATGGGCCCCAATAGGCTCCCAAATATCACTTTGCAGATTCCACGAAAAGAGTGTTAGCAAACTGCTTCTTGAGGCAGAGGTTGTAACTCTGTGAGATGAACTCACAGATCAGAAAGAAGTTTCTCAGAAAGCTTCTTTCACGTTTTGAACGGATGAAATTTCCTTTATCAGCGTAGGCCTCAATGTGATCCAAAGAAGCCCTTCTCAGATTCCTCAAAGACAGTGTTAATGGACTGCTCCACGAAACATAAGTGTAACTCTGTGAGATGAATTCACACATCACCAAGAAGTTTCTAAGAAAGCTTCTTTCTTGTTTTCTTCTGTGGATATTCCTTTGTCACTGTAATGTTCTTTGCGCTATGAAGTATCTAATTGCAGATTTCCAGAAAACTGTGCTAACAAACAGATCACAGAAGAGAAACGTGTAACTCTGTGAGTTGCATTCACACATGGCAATGCAGTTTCTCAGAAAGCTTCTCTTTAGTTATTATGTGAGGATATTTCCCTTATCACCATGGGCCCCAATAGGCTCCCAAATATCACTTTGCAGATTCCACGAAAAGAGTGTTAGCAAACTGCTTCTTGAGGCAGAGGTTGTAACTCTGTGAGATGAACTCACAGATCAGAAAGAAGTTTCTCAGAAAGCTTCTTTCACGTTTTGAACGGATGAAATTTCCTTTATCAGCGTAGGCCTCAATGTGATCCAAAGAAGCCCTTCTCAGATTCCTCAAAGACAGTGTTAATGGACTGCTCCACGAAACATAAGTGTAACTCTGTGAGATGAATTCACACATCACCAAGAAGTTTCTAAGAAAGCTTCTTTCTTGTTTTCTTCTGTGGATATTCCTTTGTCACTGTAATGTTCTTTGCGCTATGAAGTATCTAATTGCAGATTTCCAGAAAACTGTGCTAACAAACAGATCACAGAAGAGAAACGTGTAACTCTGTGAGTTGCATTCACACATGGCAATGCAGTTTCTCAGAAAGCTTCTCTTTAGTTATTATGTGAGGATATTTCCCTTATCACCATGGGCCCCAATAGGCTCCCAAATATCACTTTGCAGATTCCACGAAAAGAGTGTTAGCAAACTGCTTCTTGAGGCAGAGGTTGTAACTCTGTGAGATGAACTCACAGATCAGAAAGAAGTTTCTCAGAAAGCTTCTTTCACGTTTTGAACGGATGAAATTTCCTTTATCAGCGTAGGCCTCAATGTGATCCAAAGAAGCCCTTCTCAGATTCCTCAAAGACAGTGTTAATGGACTGCTCCACGAAACATAAGTGTAACTCTGTGAGATGAATTCACACATCACCAAGAAGTTTCTAAGAAAGCTTCTTTCTTGTTTTCATCTGTGGATATTCCTTTGTCACTGTAATGTTCATTTGCGCTATGAAGTATCTAATTGCAGATTTCCAGAAAACTGTGCTAACAAACAGATCACAGAAGAGAAACGTGTAACTCTGTGAGTTGCATTCACACATGGCAATGCAGTTTCTCAGAAAGCTTCTCTTTAGTTATTATGTGAGGATATTTCCCTTATCACCATGGGCCCCAATAGGCTCCCAAATATCACTTTGCAGATTCCACGAAAAGAGTGTTAGCAAACTGCTTCTTGAGGCAGAGGTTGTAACTCTGTGAGATGAACTCACAGATCAGAAAGAAGTTTCTCAGAAAGCTTCTTTCACGTTTTGAACGGATGAAATTTCCTTTATCAGCGTAGGCCTCAATGTGATCCAAAGAAGCCCTTCTCAGATTCCTCAAAGACAGTGTTAATGGACTGCTCCACGAAACATAAGTGTAACTCTGTGAGATGAATTCACACATCACCAAGAAGTTTCTAAGAAAGCTTCTTTCTTGTTTTCTTCTGTGGATATTCCTTTGTCACTGTAATGTTCATTTGCGCTATGAAGTATCTAATTGCAGATTTCCAGAAAACTGTGCTAACAAACAGATCACAGAAGAGAAACGTGTAACTCTGTGAGTTGCATTCACACATGGCAATGCAGTTTCTCAGAAAGCTTCTCTTTAGTTATTATGTGAGGATATTTCCCTTATCACCATGGGCCCCAATAGGCTCCCAAATATCACTTTGCAGATTCCACGAAAAGAGTGTTAGCAAACTGCTTCTTGAGGCAGAGGTTGTAACTCTGTGAGATGAACTCACAGATCAGAAAGAAGTTTCTCAGAAAGCTTCTTTCACGTTTTGAACGGATGAAATTTCCTTTATCAGCGTAGGCCTCAATGTGATCCAAAGAAGCCCTTCTCAGATTCCTCAAAGACAGTGTTAATGGACTGCTCCACGAAACATAAGTGTAACTCTGTGAGATGAATTCACACATCACCAAGAAGTTTCTAAGAAAGCTTCTTTCTTGTTTTCTTCTGTGGATATTCCTTTGTCACTGTAATGTTCTTTGCGCTATGAAGTATCTAATTGCAGATTTCCAGAAAACTGTGCTAACAAACAGATCACAGAAGAGAAACGTGTAACTCTGTGAGTTGCATTCACACATGGCAATGCAGTTTCTCAGAAAGCTTCTCTTTAGTTATTATGTGAGGATATTTCCCTTATCACCATGGGCCCCAATAGGCTCCCAAATATCACTTTGCAGATGCCACGAAAAGAGTGGTTAGCCAAACTGCTTCTTGAGGCAGAGGTTGTTAACTCTGTGAGATGAACTCACAGATCAGAAGAAGTTGCTCAGAAAGCTTCTTTCACGTTTTGAACGGATGAAATTTCCTTATATCAGCGTAGGCCTCAATGTTGATCCAAAGAAGCCCTTCTCAGAATCTCCTCAAAGACAGTGTTAATGGACTGCTCCACGAAACATAGTGTAACTCTGGTGAGATGAAGTGTGAAGAACACACATCACCAAGAAGTTTTCTAAGAAAGCTTCTTTGGTTTTCATCTGTGGATATTTCCTTTGTCACTGTAATGTTCATTGCGCTATGAAGTATCTAATTGCAGATTTCCAGAAAACTGTGCTAACAAACAGATCACAGAAGAGAAACGTGTAACTCTGTGAGTTGCATTCACACATGGCAATGCAGTTTCTCAGAAAGCTTCTCTTTAGTTATTATGTGAGGATATTTCCCTTATCACCATGGGCCCCAATAGGCTCCCAAATATCACTTTGCAGATTCCACGAAAAGAGTGTTAGCAAACTGCTTCTTGAGGCAGAGGTTGTAACTCTGTGAGATGAACTCACAGATCAGAAAGAAGTTTCTCAGAAAGCTTCTTTCACGTTTTGAACGGATGAAATTTCCTTTATCAGCGTAGGCCTCAATGTGATCCAAAGAAGCCCTTCTCAGATTCCTCAAAGACAGTGTTAATGGACTGCTCCACGAAACATAAGTGTAACTCTGTGAGATGAATTCACACATCACCAAGAAGTTTCTAAGAAAGCTTCTTTCTTGTTTTCATCTGTGGATATTCCTTTGTCACTGTAATGTTCATTGCGCTATGAAGTATCTAATTGCAGATTTCCAGAAAACTGTGCTAACAAACAGATCACAGAAGAGAAACGTGTAACTCTGTGAGTTGCATTCACACATGGCAATGCAGTTTCTCAGAAAGCTTCTCTTTAGTTATTATGTGAGGATATTTCCCTTATCACCATGGGCCCCAATAGGCTCCCAAATATCACTTTGCAGATTCCACGAAAAGAGTGTTAGCAAACTGCTTCTTGAGGCAGAGGTTGTAACTCTGTGAGATGAACTCACAGATCAGAAAGAAGTTTCTCAGAAAGCTTCTTTCACGTTTTGAACGGATGAAATTTCCTTTATCAGCGTAGGCCTCAATGTGATCCAAAGAAGCCCTTCTCAGATTCCTCAAAGACAGTGTTAATGGACTGCTCCACGAAACATAAGTGTAACTCTGTGAGATGAATTCACACATCACCAAGAAGTTTCTAAGAAAGCTTCTTTCTTGTTTTCTTCTGTGGATATTCCTTTGTCACTGTAATGTTCTTTGCGCTATGAAGTATCTAATTGCAGATTTCCAGAAAACTGTGCTAACAAACAGATCACAGAAGAGAAACGTGTAACTCTGTGAGTTGCATTCACACATGGCAATGCAGTTTCTCAGAAAGCTTCTCTTTAGTTATTATGTGAGGATATTTCCCTTATCACCATGGGCCCCAATAGGCTCCCAAATATCACTTTGCAGATTCCACGAAAAGAGTGTTAGCAAACTGCTTCTTGAGGCAGAGGTTGTAACTCTGTGAGATGAACTCACAGATCAGAAAGAAGTTTCTCAGAAAGCTTCTTTCACGTTTTGAACGGATGAAATTTCCTTTATCAGCGTAGGCCTCAATGTGATCCAAAGAAGCCCTTCTCAGATTCCTCAAAGACAGTGTTAATGGACTGCTCCACGAAACATAAGTGTAACTCTGTGAGATGAATTCACACATCACCAAGAAGTTTCTAAGAAAGCTTCTTTCTTGTTTTCATCTGTGGATATTCCTTTGTCACTGTAATGTTCATTGCGCTATGAAGTATCTAATTGCAGATTTCCAGAAAACTGTGCTAACAAACAGATCACAGAAGAGAAACGTGTAACTCTGTGAGTTGCATTCACACATGGCAATGCAGTTTCTCAGAAAGCTTCTCTTTAGTTATTATGTGAGGATATTTCCCTTATCACCATGGGCCCCAATAGGCTCCCAAATATCACTTTGCAGATTCCACGAAAAGAGTGTTAGCAAACTGCTTCTTGAGGCAGAGGTTGTAACTCTGTGAGATGAACTCACAGATCAGAAAGAAGTTTCTCAGAAAGCTTCTTTCACGTTTTGAACGGATGAAATTTCCTTTATCAGCGTAGGCCTCAATGTGATCCAAAGAAGCCCTTCTCAGATTCCTCAAAGACAGTGTTAATGGACTGCTCCACGAAACATAAGTGTAACTCTGTGAGATGAATTCACACATCACCAAGAAGTTTCTAAGAAAGCTTCTTTCTTGTTTTCTTCTGTGGATATTCCTTTGTCACTGTAATGTTCTTTGCGCTATGAAGTATCTAATTGCAGATTTCCAGAAAACTGTGCTAACAAACAGATCACAGAAGAGAAACGTGTAACTCTGTGAGTTGCATTCACACATGGCAATGCAGTTTCTCAGAAAGCTTCTCTTTAGTTATTATGTGAGGATATTTCCCTTATCACCATGGGCCCCAATAGGCTCCCAAATATCACTTTGCAGATTCCACGAAAAGAGTGTTAGCAAACTGCTTCTTGAGGCAGAGGTTGTAACTCTGTGAGATGAACTCACAGATCAGAAAGAAGTTTCTCAGAAAGCTTCTTTCACGTTTTGAACGGATGAAATTTCCTTTATCAGCGTAGGCCTCAATGTGATCCAAAGAAGCCCTTCTCAGATTCCTCAAAGACAGTGTTAATGGACTGCTCCACGAAACATAAGTGTAACTCTGTGAGATGAATTCACACATCACCAAGAAGTTTCTAAGAAAGCTTCTTTCTTGTTTTCATCTGTGGATATTCCTTTGTCACTGTAATGTTCATTGCGCTATGAAGTATCTAATTGCAGATTTCCAGAAAACTGTGCTAACAAACAGATCACAGAAGAGAAACGTGTAACTCTGTGAGTTGCATTCACACATGGCAATGCAGTTTCTCAGAAAGCTTCTCTTTAGTTATTATGTGAGGATATTTCCCTTATCACCATGGGCCCCAATAGGCTCCCAAATATCACTTTGCAGATTCCACGAAAAGAGTGTTAGCAAACTGCTTCTTGAGGCAGAGGTTGTAACTCTGTGAGATGAACTCACAGATCAGAAAGAAGTTTCTCAGAAAGCTTCTTTCACGTTTTGAACGGATGAAATTTCCTTTATCAGCGTAGGCCTCAATGTGATCCAAAGAAGCCCTTCTCAGATTCCTCAAAGACAGTGTTAATGGACTGCTCCACGAAACATAAGTGTAACTCTGTGAGATGAATTCACACATCACCAAGAAGTTTCTAAGAAAGCTTCTTTCTTGTTTTCTTCTGTGGATATTCCTTTGTCACTGTAATGTTCTTTGCGCTATGAAGTATCTAATTGCAGATTTCCAGAAAACTGTGCTAACAAACAGATCACAGAAGAGAAACGTGTAACTCTGTGAGTTGCATTCACACATGGCAATGCAGTTTCTCAGAAAGCTTCTCTTTAGTTATTATGTGAGGATATTTCCCTTATCACCATGGGCCCCAATAGGCTCCCAAATATCACTTTGCAGATTCCACGAAAAGAGTGTTAGCAAACTGCTTCTTGAGGCAGAGGTTGTAACTCTGTGAGATGAACTCACAGATCAGAAAGAAGTTTCTCAGAAAGCTTCTTTCACGTTTTGAACGGATGAAATTTCCTTTATCAGCGTAGGCCTCAATGTGATCCAAAGAAGCCCTTCTCAGATTCCTCAAAGACAGTGTTAATGGACTGCTCCACGAAACATAAGTGTAACTCTGTGAGATGAATTCACACATCACCAAGAAGTTTCTAAGAAAGCTTCTTTCTTGTTTTCTTCTGTGGATATTCCTTTGTCACTGTAATGTTCTTTGCGCTATGAAGTATCTAATTGCAGATTTCCAGAAAACTGTGCTAACAAACAGATCACAGAAGAGAAACGTGTAACTCTGTGAGTTGCATTCACACATGGCAATGCAGTTTCTCAGAAAGCTTCTCTTTAGTTATTATGTGAGGATATTTCCCTTATCACCATGGGCCCCAATAGGCTCCCAAATATCACTTTGCAGATTCCACGAAAAGAGTGTTAGCAAACTGCTTCTTGAGGCAGAGGTTGTAACTCTGTGAGATGAACTCACAGATCAGAAAGAAGTTTCTCAGAAAGCTTCTTTCTCATTTTATTGGAAGATGTTTCCATTGGCCCATTGTTTTCAAAGGGATCGGGAATATCTGTTCTCAGATTCCACACAAATAGGGCTAGGCCACGGCCCCACGAAATACAGCTGCAACTTAGTGAGTTGAATTCACACATCCCAAGCGGTTTCTCAGAAAGCTTCTTTCTTTAGTAAGACGAGGTTATTTGTGGTCTTGGAGCGCCACCGTGTGTCCTATTGCAGATACTGCGAAAATTCTGCTAGGAAGTTTCTCAGTGGAAACAATGATGGACATCTGTGGGGTGAATTCACCCACAACAAAGAAGTTTTTGAGAAGGCTTCTCTGCAGGTTTCTCTGAGGATAGTTCCTTATTCAGCATGCGATTTAATGATATCCAAGACATCACATCTGAGATTCCTCAAAGACAGTGTTTAATGGACTGCTCCACGAAACATCAAGTGTAACTCTGTGAGATGCATTCACACATTCACCAGAAGTTTCTAGAACGCTTCTTTCTTGTTTCTATCTGTGGATATTCCTTTGTCACTGTAATGTTCATTTGCGCTTATGAAGTATCTAATTGGCAGATTTTCCGAAGGAAAACTGGTGACTAACAAACAGATCACAGGAAGAGAAACGTGTAAACTCTGTGAGTTGCATTCACACATGGCAATGCAGTTTCTCAGAAAGCTTCTCTTTAGTTATTATGTGAGGATATTTCCCTTATCACCATGGGCCCCAATAGGCTCCCAAATATCACTTGCAGATTCCACGAAAAGAGTGTTAGCAAACTGCTTCTTGAGGCAGAGGTTGTAACTCTGTGATATGAACTCACAGATCAGAAAGAAGTTTCTCAGAAAGCTCTTTCACGTTTGAACGGATGAAATTCCTTTATCAGCGTAGGCCTCAATGTGATCCAAAGAAGCCCTTCTCAGATTCCTCAAAGACAGTGTTAATGGACTGCTCCACGAAACATAAGTGTAACTCTGTGAGATGAATTCACACATCACCAAGAAGTTTCTAAGAAAGCTTCTTTCTTGTTTTCATCTGTGGATATTTCCTTTGTCACTGTAATGTTCATTGCGCTATGAAGTATCTAATTGCAGATTTCCAGAAAACTGTGCTAACAAACAGATCACAGAAGAGAAACGTGTAACTCTGTGAGTTGCATTCACACATGGCAATGCAGTTTCTCAGAAAGCTTCTCTTTAGTTATTATGTGAGGATATTTCCCTTATCACCATGGGCCCCAATAGGCTCCCAAATATCACTTTGCAGATTCCACGAAAAGAGTGTTAGCAAACTGCTTCTTGAGGCAGAGGTTGTAACTCTGTGAGATGAACTCACAGATCAGAAAGAAGTTTCTCAGAAAGCTTCTTTCACGTTTTGAACGGATGAAATTTCCTTTATCAGCGTAGGCCTCAATGTGATCCAAAGAAGCCCTTCTCAGATTCCTCAAAGACAGTGTTAATGGACTGCTCCACGAAACATAAGTGTAACTCTGTGAGATGAATTCACACATCACCAAGAAGTTTCTAAGAAAGCTTCTTTCTTGTTTTCATTCTGTGGATATTCCTTTGTCACTGTAATGTTCTTTGCGCTATGAAGTATCTAATTGCAGATTTCCAGAAAACTGTGCTAACAAACAGATCACAGAAGAGAAACGTGTAACTCTGTGAGTTGCATTCACACATGGCAATGCAGTTTCTCAGAAAGCTTCTCTTTAGTTATTATGTGAGGATATTTCCCTTATCACCATGGGCCCCAATAGGCTCCCAAATATCACTTTGCAGATTCCACGAAAAGAGTGTTAGCAAACTGCTTCTTGAGGCAGAGGTTGTAACTCTGTGAGATGAACTCACAGATCAGAAAGAAGTTTCTCAGAAAGCTTCTTTCACGTTTTGAACGGATGAAATTTCCTTTATCAGCGTAGGCCTCAATGTGATCCAAAGAAGCCCTTCTCAGATTCCTCAAAGACAGTGTTAATGGACTGCTCCACGAAACATAAGTGTAACTCTGTGAGATGAATTCACACATCACCAAGAAGTTTCTAAGAAAGCTTCTTTCTTGTTTTCTTCTGTGGATATTCCTTTGTCACTGTAATGTTCTTTGCGCTATGAAGTATCTAATTGCAGATTTCCAGAAAACTGTGCTAACAAACAGATCACAGAAGAGAAACGTGTAACTCTGTGAGTTGCATTCACACATGGCAATGCAGTTTCTCAGAAAGCTTCTCTTTAGTTATTATGTGAGGATATTTCCCTTATCACCATGGGCCCCAATAGGCTCCCAAATATCACTTTGCAGATTCCACGAAAAGAGTGTTAGCAAACTGCTTCTTGAGGCAGAGGTTGTAACTCTGTGAGATGAACTCACAGATCAGAAAGAAGTTTCTCAGAAAGCTTCTTTCACGTTTTGAACGGATGAAATTTCCTTTATCAGCGTAGGCCTCAATGTGATCCAAAGAAGCCCTTCTCAGATTCCTCAAAGACAGTGTTAATGGACTGCTCCACGAAACATAAGTGTAACTCTGTGAGATGAATTCACACATCACCAAGAAGTTTCTAAGAAAGCTTCTTTCTTGTTTTCTTCTGTGGATATTCCTTTGTCACTGTAATGTTCTTTGCGCTATGAAGTATCTAATTGCAGATTTCCAGAAAACTGTGCTAACAAACAGATCACAGAAGAGAAACGTGTAACTCTGTGAGTTGCATTCACACATGGCAATGCAGTTTCTCAGAAAGCTTCTCTTTAGTTATTATGTGAGGATATTTCCCTTATCACCATGGGCCCCAATAGGCTCCCAAATATCACTTTGCAGATTCCACGAAAAGAGTGTTAGCAAACTGCTTCTTGAGGCAGAGGTTGTAACTCTGTGAGATGAACTCACAGATCAGAAAGAAGTTTCTCAGAAAGCTTCTTTCACGTTTTGAACGGATGAAATTTCCTTTATCAGCGTAGGCCTCAATGTGATCCAAAGAAGCCCTTCTCAGATTCCTCAAAGACAGTGTTAATGGACTGCTCCACGAAACATAAGTGTAACTCTGTGAGATGAATTCACACATCACCAAGAAGTTTCTAAGAAAGCTTCTTTCTTGTTTTCTTCTGTGGATATTCCTTTGTCACTGTAATGTTCATTGCGCTATGAAGTATCTAATTGCAGATTTCCAGAAAACTGTGCTAACAAACAGATCACAGAAGAGAAACGTGTAACTCTGTGAGTTGCATTCACACATGGCAATGCAGTTTCTCAGAAAGCTTCTCTTTAGTTATTATGTGAGGATATTTCCCTTATCACCATGGGCCCCAATAGGCTCCCAAATATCACTTTGCAGATTCCACGAAAAGAGTGTTAGCAAACTGCTTCTTGAGGCAGAGGTTGTAACTCTGTGAGATGAACTCACAGATCAGAAAGAAGTTTCTCAGAAAGCTTCTTTCACGTTTTGAACGGATGAAATTTCCTTTATCAGCGTAGGCCTCAATGTGATCCAAAGAAGCCCTTCTCAGATTCCTCAAAGACAGTGTTAATGGACTGCTCCACGAAACATAAGTGTAACTCTGTGAGATGAATTCACACATCACCAAGAAGTTTCTAAGAAAGCTTCTTTCTTGTTTTCATTCTGTGGATATTCCTTTGTCACTGTAATGTTCATTGCGCTATGAAGTATCTAATTGCAGATTTCCAGAAAACTGTGCTAACAAACAGATCACAGAAGAGAAACGTGTAACTCTGTGAGTTGCATTCACACATGGCAATGCAGTTTCTCAGAAAGCTTCTCTTTAGTTATTATGTGAGGATATTTCCCTTATCACCATGGGCCCCAATAGGCTCCCAAATATCACTTTGCAGATTCCACGAAAAGAGTGTTAGCAAACTGCTTCTTGAGGCAGAGGTTGTAACTCTGTGAGATGAACTCACAGATCAGAAAGAAGTTTCTCAGAAAGCTTCTTTCACGTTTTGAACGGATGAAATTTCCTTTATCAGCGTAGGCCTCAATGTGATCCAAAGAAGCCCTTCTCAGATTCCTCAAAGACAGTGTTAATGGACTGCTCCACGAAACATAAGTGTAACTCTGTGAGATGAATTCACACATCACCAAGAAGTTTCTAAGAAAGCTTCTTTCTTGTTTTCTTCTGTGGATATTCCTTTGTCACTGTAATGTTCTTTGCGCTATGAAGTATCTAATTGCAGATTTCCAGAAAACTGTGCTAACAAACAGATCACAGAAGAGAAACGTGTAACTCTGTGAGTTGCATTCACACATGGCAATGCAGTTTCTCAGAAAGCTTCTCTTTAGTTATTATGTGAGGATATTTCCCTTATCACCATGGGCCCCAATAGGCTCCCAAATATCACTTTGCAGATTCCACGAAAAGAGTGTTAGCAAACTGCTTCTTGAGGCAGAGGTTGTAACTCTGTGAGATGAACTCACAGATCAGAAAGAAGTTTCTCAGAAAGCTTCTTTCACGTTTTGAACGGATGAAATTTCCTTTATCAGCGTAGGCCTCAATGTGATCCAAAGAAGCCCTTCTCAGATTCCTCAAAGACAGTGTTAATGGACTGCTCCACGAAACATAAGTGTAACTCTGTGAGATGAATTCACACATCACCAAGAAGTTTCTAAGAAAGCTTCTTTCTTGTTTTCATCTGTGGATATTCCTTTGTCACTGTAATGTTCATTGCGCTATGAAGTATCTAATTGCAGATTTCCAGAAAACTGTGCTAACAAACAGATCACAGAAGAGAAACGTGTAACTCTGTGAGTTGCATTCACACATGGCAATGCAGTTTCTCAGAAAGCTTCTCTTTAGTTATTATGTGAGGATATTTCCCTTATCACCATGGGCCCCAATAGGCTCCCAAATATCACTTTGCAGATTCCACGAAAAGAGTGTTAGCAAACTGCTTCTTGAGGCAGAGGTTGTAACTCTGTGAGATGAACTCACAGATCAGAAAGAAGTTTCTCAGAAAGCTTCTTTCACGTTTTGAACGGATGAAATTTCCTTTATCAGCGTAGGCCTCAATGTGATCCAAAGAAGCCCTTCTCAGATTCCTCAAAGACAGTGTTAATGGACTGCTCCACGAAACATAAGTGTAACTCTGTGAGATGAATTCACACATCACCAAGAAGTTTCTAAGAAAGCTTCTTTCTTGTTTTCATCTGTGGATATTCCTTTGTCACTGTAATGTTCTTTGCGCTATGAAGTATCTAATTGCAGATTTCCAGAAAACTGTGCTAACAAACAGATCACAGAAGAGAAACGTGTAACTCTGTGAGTTGCATTCACACATGGCAATGCAGTTTCTCAGAAAGCTTCTCTTTAGTTATTATGTGAGGATATTTCCCTTATCACCATGGGCCCCAATAGGCTCCCAAATATCACTTTGCAGATTCCACGAAAAGAGTGTTAGCAAACTGCTTCTTGAGGCAGAGGTTGTAACTCTGTGAGATGAACTCACAGATCAGAAAGAAGTTTCTCAGAAAGCTTCTTTCACGTTTTGAACGGATGAAATTTCCTTTATCAGCGTAGGCCTCAATGTGATCCAAAGAAGCCCTTCTCAGATTCCTCAAAGACAGTGTTAATGGACTGCTCCACGAAACATAAGTGTAACTCTGTGAGATGAATTCACACATCACCAAGAAGTTTCTAAGAAAGCTTCTTTCTTGTTTTCATTCTGTGGATATTCCTTTGTCACTGTAATGTTCATTGCGCTATGAAGTATCTAATTGCAGATTTCCAGAAAACTGTGCTAACAAACAGATCACAGAAGAGAAACGTGTAACTCTGTGAGTTGCATTCACACATGGCAATGCAGTTTCTCAGAAAGCTTCTCTTTAGTTATTATGTGAGGATATTTCCCTTATCACCATGGGCCCCAATAGGCTCCCAAATATCACTTTGCAGATTCCACGAAAAGAGTGTTAGCAAACTGCTTCTTGAGGCAGAGGTTGTAACTCTGTGAGATGAACTCACAGATCAGAAAGAAGTTTCTCAGAAAGCTTCTTTCACGTTTTGAACGGATGAAATTTCCTTTATCAGCGTAGGCCTCAATGTGATCCAAAGAAGCCCTTCTCAGATTCCTCAAAGACAGTGTTAATGGACTGCTCCACGAAACATAAGTGTAACTCTGTGAGATGAATTCACACATCACCAAGAAGTTTCTAAGAAAGCTTCTTTCTTGTTTTCTTCTGTGGATATTCCTTTGTCACTGTAATGTTCTTGCGCTATGAAGTATCTAATTGCAGATTTCCAGAAAACTGTGCTAACAAACAGATCACAGAAGAGAAACGTGTAACTCTGTGAGTTGCATTCACACATGGCAATGCAGTTTCTCAGAAAGCTTCTCTTTAGTTATTATGTGAGGATATTTCCCTTATCACCATGGGCCCCAATAGGCTCCCAAATATCACTTTGCAGATTCCACGAAAAGAGTGTTAGCAAACTGCTTCTTGAGGCAGAGGTTGTAACTCTGTGAGATGAACTCACAGATCAGAAAGAAGTTTCTCAGAAAGCTTCTTTCACGTTTTGAACGGATGAAATTTCCTTTATCAGCGTAGGCCTCAATGTGATCCAAAGAAGCCCTTCTCAGATTCCTCAAAGACAGTGTTAATGGACTGCTCCACGAAACATAAGTGTAACTCTGTGAGATGAATTCACACATCACCAAGAAGTTTCTAAGAAAGCTTCTTTCTTGTTTTCATTCTGTGGATATTCCTTTGTCACTGTAATGTTCTTTGCGCTATGAAGTATCTAATTGCAGATTTCCAGAAAACTGTGCTAACAAACAGATCACAGAAGAGAAACGTGTAACTCTGTGAGTTGCATTCACACATGGCAATGCAGTTTCTCAGAAAGCTTCTCTTTAGTTATTATGTGAGGATATTTCCCTTATCACCATGGGCCCCAATAGGCTCCCAAATATCACTTTGCAGATTCCACGAAAAGAGTGTTAGCAAACTGCTTCTTGAGGCAGAGGTTGTAACTCTGTGAGATGAACTCACAGATCAGAAAGAAGTTTCTCAGAAAGCTTCTTTCACGTTTTGAACGGATGAAATTTCCTTTATCAGCGTAGGCCTCAATGTGATCCAAAGAAGCCCTTCTCAGATTCCTCAAAGACAGTGTTAATGGACTGCTCCACGAAACATAAGTGTAACTCTGTGAGATGAATTCACACATCACCAAGAAGTTTCTAAGAAAGCTTCTTTCTTGTTTTCATTCTGTGGATATTCCTTTGTCACTGTAATGTTCTTTGCGCTATGAAGTATCTAATTGCAGATTTCCAGAAAACTGTGCTAACAAACAGATCACAGAAGAGAAACGTGTAACTCTGTGAGTTGCATTCACACATGGCAATGCAGTTTCTCAGAAAGCTTCTCTTTAGTTATTATGTGAGGATATTTCCCTTATCACCATGGGCCCCAATAGGCTCCCAAATATCACTTTGCAGATTCCACGAAAAGAGTGTTAGCAAACTGCTTCTTGAGGCAGAGGTTGTAACTCTGTGAGATGAACTCACAGATCAGAAAGAAGTTTCTCAGAAAGCTTCTTTCACGTTTTGAACGGATGAAATTTCCTTTATCAGCGTAGGCCTCAATGTGATCCAAAGAAGCCCTTCTCAGATTCCTCAAAGACAGTGTTAATGGACTGCTCCACGAAACATAAGTGTAACTCTGTGAGATGAATTCACACATCACCAAGAAGTTTCTAAGAAAGCTTCTTTCTTGTTTTCATTCTGTGGATATTCCTTTGTCACTGTAATGTTCATTTGCGCTATGAAGTATCTAATTGCAGATTTCCAGAAAACTGTGCTAACAAACAGATCACAGAAGAGAAACGTGTAACTCTGTGAGTTGCATTCACACATGGCAATGCAGTTTCTCAGAAAGCTTCTCTTTAGTTATTATGTGAGGATATTTCCCTTATCACCATGGGCCCCAATAGGCTCCCAAATATCACTTTGCAGATTCCACGAAAAGAGTGTTAGCAAACTGCTTCTTGAGGCAGAGGTTGTAACTCTGTGAGATGAACTCACAGATCAGAAAGAAGTTTCTCAGAAAGCTTCTTTCACGTTTTGAACGGATGAAATTTCCTTTATCAGCGTAGGCCTCAATGTGATCCAAAGAAGCCCTTCTCAGATTCCTCAAAGACAGTGTTAATGGACTGCTCCACGAAACATAAGTGTAACTCTGTGAGATGAATTCACACATCACCAAGAAGTTTCTAAGAAAGCTTCTTTCTTGTTTTCATCTGTGGATATTCCTTTGTCACTGTAATGTTCATTGCGCTATGAAGTATCTAATTGCAGATTTCCAGAAAACTGTGCTAACAAACAGATCACAGAAGAGAAACGTGTAACTCTGTGAGTTGCATTCACACATGGCAATGCAGTTTCTCAGAAAGCTTCTCTTTAGTTATTATGTGAGGATATTTCCCTTATCACCATGGGCCCCAATAGGCTCCCAAATATCACTTTGCAGATTCCACGAAAAGAGTGTTAGCAAACTGCTTCTTGAGGCAGAGGTTGTAACTCTGTGAGATGAACTCACAGATCAGAAAGAAGTTTCTCAGAAAGCTTCTTTCACGTTTTGAACGGATGAAATTTCCTTTATCAGCGTAGGCCTCAATGTGATCCAAAGAAGCCCTTCTCAGATTCCTCAAAGACAGTGTTAATGGACTGCTCCACGAAACATAAGTGTAACTCTGTGAGATGAATTCACACATCACCAAGAAGTTTCTAAGAAAGCTTCTTTCTTGTTTTCTTCTGTGGATATTCCTTTGTCACTGTAATGTTCTTTGCGCTATGAAGTATCTAATTGCAGATTTCCAGAAAACTGTGCTAACAAACAGATCACAGAAGAGAAACGTGTAACTCTGTGAGTTGCATTCACACATGGCAATGCAGTTTCTCAGAAAGCTTCTCTTTAGTTATTATGTGAGGATATTTCCCTTATCACCATGGGCCCCAATAGGCTCCCAAATATCACTTTGCAGATTCCACGAAAAGAGTGTTAGCAAACTGCTTCTTGAGGCAGAGGTTGTAACTCTGTGAGATGAACTCACAGATCAGAAAGAAGTTTCTCAGAAAGCTTCTTTCACGTTTTGAACGGATGAAATTTCCTTTATCAGCGTAGGCCTCAATGTGATCCAAAGAAGCCCTTCTCAGATTCCTCAAAGACAGTGTTAATGGACTGCTCCACGAAACATAAGTGTAACTCTGTGAGATGAATTCACACATCACCAAGAAGTTTCTAAGAAAGCTTCTTTCTTGTTTTCTTCTGTGGATATTCCTTTGTCACTGTAATGTTCTTTGCGCTATGAAGTATCTAATTGCAGATTTCCAGAAAACTGTGCTAACAAACAGATCACAGAAGAGAAACGTGTAACTCTGTGAGTTGCATTCACACATGGCAATGCAGTTTCTCAGAAAGCTTCTCTTTAGTTATTATGTGAGGATATTTCCCTTATCACCATGGGCCCCAATAGGCTCCCAAATATCACTTTGCAGATTCCACGAAAGAGTGTTAGCAAACTGCTTCTTGAGGCAGAGGTTGTAACTCTGTGAGATGAACTCACAGATCAGAAAGAAGTTTCTCAGAAAGCTTCTTTCTCATTTTTTGGAAGATGTTTCCATTGGCCCCATTGTTTTCAAAGGGATCGGGAATATCTGTTCTCAGATTCCACACAAATAGGGCTAGGCCACGGCCCCACGAAATACAGCTGCAACTTAGTGAGTTGAATTCACACATCACAAAGCGGTTTCTCAGAAAGCTTCTTTCTTTAGTAAGACGAGGTTATTTGTGGTCTTGGAGCGCCACCGTGTGTCCTATTGCAGATACTGCGAAAATTCTGCTAGGAAGTTTCTCAGTGGAAACAATGATGGACATCTGTGGGGTGAATTCACCCACAACAAAGAAGTTTTTGAGAAGGCTTCTCTGCAGGTTTCTCTGAGGATAGTTCCTTATTCAGCATGCGATTTAATGATATCCAAGACATCACATCTGAGATTCCTCAAAATGAGTGCTAGGAAACTCCTCCGAGAAAGGGTGATAGAACACTGTGAAATGAATTCACATATCACAAAGCAGTTTCTCAGAAAGTTTGGTTCCTCTTTCTCTTGAAGGATATTTCCTTTCTCCTTCTATTCTTCAAAGCTATCTGAAATATCACTTCTCGGAATCCACGGAAACAGTCCTAAGAAACGGCTCCAAAAAACACTGGCGTAACACTGTGAGTTGCATTCACACATGGCAATGCAGTTTCTCAGAAAGCTTCTCTTTAGTTATTATGTGAGGATATTTCCTTTATCACCATGGGCCCCAATAGGCTCCCAAATATCACTTTGCAGATTCCACGAAAAGAGTGTTAGCAAACTGCTTCTTGAGGCAGAGGTTGTAACTCTGTGAGATGAACTCACAGATCAGAAAGAAGTTTCTCAGAAAGCTTCTTTCACGTTTTGAACGGATGAAATTTCCTTTATCAGCGTAGGCCTCAATGTGATCCAAAGAAGCCCTTCTCAGATTCCTCAAAGACAGTGTTAATGGACTGCTCCACGAAACATAAGTGTAACTCTGTGAGATGAATTCACACATCACCAAGAAGTTTCTAAGAAAGCTTCTTTCTTGTTTTCATCTGTGGATATTCCTTTGTCACTGTAATGTTCATTGCGCTATGAAGTATCTAATTGCAGATTTCCAGAAAACTGTGCTAACAAACAGATCACAGAAGAGAAACGTGTAACTCTGTGAGTTGCATTCACACATGGCAATGCAGTTTCTCAGAAAGCTTCTCTTTAGTTATTATGTGAGGATATTTCCCTTATCACCATGGGCCCCAATAGGCTCCCAAATATCACTTTGCAGATTCCACGAAAAGAGTGTTAGCAAACTGCTTCTTGAGGCAGAGGTTGTAACTCTGTGAGATGAACTCACAGATCAGAAAGAAGTTTCTCAGAAAGCTTCTTTCACGTTTTGAACGGATGAAATTTCCTTTATCAGCGTAGGCCTCAATGTGATCCAAAGAAGCCCTTCTCAGATTCCTCAAAGACAGTGTTAATGGACTGCTCCACGAAACATAAGTGTAACTCTGTGAGATGAATTCACACATCACCAAGAAGTTTCTAAGAAAGCTTCTTTCTTGTTTTCATCTGTGGATATTCCTTTGTCACTGTAATGTTCATTGCGCTATGAAGTATCTAATTGCAGATTTCCAGAAAACTGTGCTAACAAACAGATCACAGAAGAGAAACGTGTAACTCTGTGAGTTGCATTCACACATGGCAATGCAGTTTCTCAGAAAGCTTCTCTTTAGTTATTATGTGAGGATATTTCCCTTATCACCATGGGCCCCAATAGGCTCCCAAATATCACTTTGCAGATTCCACGAAAAGAGTGTTAGCAAACTGCTTCTTGAGGCAGAGGTTGTAACTCTGTGAGATGAACTCACAGATCAGAAAGAAGTTTCTCAGAAAGCTTCTTTCACGTTTTGAACGGATGAAATTTCCTTTATCAGCGTAGGCCTCAATGTGATCCAAAGAAGCCCTTCTCAGATTCCTCAAAGACAGTGTTAATGGACTGCTCCACGAAACATAAGTGTAACTCTGTGAGATGAATTCACACATCACCAAGAAGTTTCTAAGAAAGCTTCTTTCTTGTTTTCTTCTGTGGATATTCCTTTGTCACTGTAATGTTCTTTGCGCTATGAAGTATCTAATTGCAGATTTCCAGAAAACTGTGCTAACAAACAGATCACAGAAGAGAAACGTGTAACTCTGTGAGTTGCATTCACACATGGCAATGCAGTTTCTCAGAAAGCTTCTCTTTAGTTATTATGTGAGGATATTTCCCTTATCACCATGGGCCCCAATAGGCTCCCAAATATCACTTTGCAGATTCCACGAAAAGAGTGTTAGCAAACTGCTTCTTGAGGCAGAGGTTGTAACTCTGTGAGATGAACTCACAGATCAGAAAGAAGTTTCTCAGAAAGCTTCTTTCACGTTTTGAACGGATGAAATTTCCTTTATCAGCGTAGGCCTCAATGTGATCCAAAGAAGCCCTTCTCAGATTCCTCAAAGACAGTGTTAATGGACTGCTCCACGAAACATAAGTGTAACTCTGTGAGATGAATTCACACATCACCAAGAAGTTTCTAAGAAAGCTTCTTTCTTGTTTTCTTCTGTGGATATTCCTTTGTCACTGTAATGTTCTTTGCGCTATGAAGTATCTAATTGCAGATTTCCAGAAAACTGTGCTAACAAACAGATCACAGAAGAGAAACGTGTAACTCTGTGAGTTGCATTCACACATGGCAATGCAGTTTCTCAGAAAGCTTCTCTTTAGTTATTATGTGAGGATATTTCCCTTATCACCATGGGCCCCAATAGGCTCCCAAATATCACTTTGCAGATTCCACGAAAAGAGTGTTAGCAAACTGCTTCTTGAGGCAGAGGTTGTAACTCTGTGAGATGAACTCACAGATCAGAAAGAAGTTTCTCAGAAAGCTTCTTTCACGTTTTGAACGGATGAAATTTCCTTTATCAGCGTAGGCCTCAATGTGATCCAAAGAAGCCCTTCTCAGATTCCTCAAAGACAGTGTTAATGGACTGCTCCACGAAACATAAGTGTAACTCTGTGAGATGAATTCACACATCACCAAGAAGTTTCTAAGAAAGCTTCTTTCTTGTTTTCTTCTGTGGATATTCCTTTGTCACTGTAATGTTCTTTGCGCTATGAAGTATCTAATTGCAGATTTCCAGAAAACTGTGCTAACAAACAGATCACAGAAGAGAAACGTGTAACTCTGTGAGTTGCATTCACACATGGCAATGCAGTTTCTCAGAAAGCTTCTCTTTAGTTATTATGTGAGGATATTTCCCTTATCACCATGGGCCCCAATAGGCTCCCAAATATCACTTTGCAGATTCCACGAAAAGAGTGTTAGCAAACTGCTTCTTGAGGCAGAGGTTGTAACTCTGTGAGATGAACTCACAGATCAGAAAGAAGTTTCTCAGAAAGCTTCTTTCACGTTTTGAACGGATGAAATTTCCTTTATCAGCGTAGGCCTCAATGTGATCCAAAGAAGCCCTTCTCAGATTCCTCAAAGACAGTGTTAATGGACTGCTCCACGAAACATAAGTGTAACTCTGTGAGATGAATTCACACATCACCAAGAAGTTTCTAAGAAAGCTTCTTTCTTGTTTTCTTCTGTGGATATTCCTTTGTCACTGTAATGTTCTTTGCGCTATGAAGTATCTAATTGCAGATTTCCAGAAAACTGTGCTAACAAACAGATCACAGAAGAGAAACGTGTAACTCTGTGAGTTGCATTCACACATGGCAATGCAGTTTCTCAGAAAGCTTCTCTTTAGTTATTATGTGAGGATATTTCCCTTATCACCATGGGCCCCAATAGGCTCCCAAATATCACTTTGCAGATTCCACGAAAAGAGTGTTAGCAAACTGCTTCTTGAGGCAGAGGTTGTAACTCTGTGAGATGAACTCACAGATCAGAAAGAAGTTTCTCAGAAAGCTTCTTTCACGTTTTGAACGGATGAAATTTCCTTTATCAGCGTAGGCCTCAATGTGATCCAAAGAAGCCCTTCTCAGATTCCTCAAAGACAGTGTTAATGGACTGCTCCACGAAACATAAGTGTAACTCTGTGAGATGAATTCACACATCACCAAGAAGTTTCTAAGAAAGCTTCTTTCTTGTTTTCATCTGTGGATATTCCTTTGTCACTGTAATGTTCATTTGCGCTATGAAGTATCTAATTGCAGATTTCCAGAAAACTGTGCTAACAAACAGATCACAGAAGAGAAACGTGTAACTCTGTGAGTTGCATTCACACATGGCAATGCAGTTTCTCAGAAAGCTTCTCTTTAGTTATTATGTGAGGATATTTCCCTTATCACCATGGGCCCCAATAGGCTCCCAAATATCACTTTGCAGATTCCACGAAAAGAGTGTTAGCAAACTGCTTCTTGAGGCAGAGGTTGTAACTCTGTGAGATGAACTCACAGATCAGAAAGAAGTTTCTCAGAAAGCTTCTTTCACGTTTTGAACGGATGAAATTTCCTTTATCAGCGTAGGCCTCAATGTGATCCAAAGAAGCCCTTCTCAGATTCCTCAAAGACAGTGTTAATGGACTGCTCCACGAAACATAAGTGTAACTCTGTGAGATGAATTCACACATCACCAAGAAGTTTCTAAGAAAGCTTCTTTCTTGTTTTCTTCTGTGGATATTCCTTTGTCACTGTAATGTTCTTTGCGCTATGAAGTATCTAATTGCAGATTTCCAGAAAACTGTGCTAACAAACAGATCACAGAAGAGAAACGTGTAACTCTGTGAGTTGCATTCACACATGGCAATGCAGTTTCTCAGAAAGCTTCTCTTTAGTTATTATGTGAGGATATTTC
The DNA here is from genome assembly GCF_007565055.1 of Rhinopithecus roxellana. Lineage (NCBI taxonomy): Eukaryota > Metazoa > Chordata > Mammalia > Primates > Cercopithecidae > Rhinopithecus > Rhinopithecus roxellana. The sequence continues at coordinate 59,133 of NW_022143036.1, read as the reverse complement.
CCTTATCACCATGGGCCCCAATAGGCTCCCAAATATCACTTTGCAGATTCCACGAAAAGAGTGTTAGCAAACTGCTTCTTGAGGCAGAGGTTGTAACTCTGTGAGATGAACTCACAGATCAGAAAGAAGTTTCTCAGAAAGCTTCTTTCACGTTTTGAACGGATGAAATTTCCTTTATCAGCGTAGGCCTCAATGTGATCCAAAGAAGCCCTTCTCAGATTCCTCAAAGACAGTGTTAATGGACTGCTCCACGAAACATAAGTGTAACTCTGTGAGATGAATTCACACATCACCAAGAAGTTTCTAAGAAAGCTTCTTTCTTGTTTTCTTCTGTGGATATTCCTTTGTCACTGTAATGTTCTTTGCGCTATGAAGTATCTAATTGCAGATTTCCAGAAAACTGTGCTAACAAACAGATCACAGAAGAGAAACGTGTAACTCTGTGAGTTGCATTCACACATGGCAATGCAGTTTCTCAGAAAGCTTCTCTTTAGTTATTATGTGAGGATATTTCCCTTATCACCATGGGCCCCAATAGGCTCCCAAATATCACTTTGCAGATTCCACGAAAAGAGTGTTAGCAAACTGCTTCTTGAGGCAGAGGTTGTAACTCTGTGAGATGAACTCACAGATCAGAAAGAAGTTTCTCAGAAAGCTTCTTTCTCATTTTTATTGGAAGATGTTTCCATTGGCCCCATTGTTTTCAAAGGGATCGGGAATATCTGTTCTCAGATTCCACACAAATAGGGCTAGGCCACGGCCCCACGAAATACAGCTGCAACTTAGTGAGTTGAATTCACACATCACAAAGCGGTTTCTCAGAAAGCTTCTTTCTTTAGTAAGACGAGGTTATTTGTGGTCTTGGAGCGCCACCGTGTGTCCTATTGCAGATACTGCGAAAATTCTGCTAGGAAGTTTCTCAGTGGAAACAATGATGGACATCTGTGGGGTGAATTCACCCACAACAAAGAAGTTTTTGAGAAGGCTTCTCTGCAGGTTTCTCTGAGGATAGTTCCTTATTCAGCATGCGATTTAATGATATCCAAGACATCACATCTGAGATTCCTCAAAATGAGTGCTAGGAAACTCCTCCGAGAAAGGGTGATAGAACACTGTGAAATGAATTCACATATCACAAAGCAGTTTCTCAGAAAGTTTGGTTCCTCTTTCTCTTGAAGGATATTTCCTTTCTCCTCTATTCTTCAAAGCTATCTGAAATATCACTTCTCGGAATCCACGGAAACAGTCCTAAGAAACGGCTCCAAAAAACACTGGCGTAACACTGTGAGTTGCATTCACACATGGCAATGCAGTTTCTCAGAAAGCTTCTCTTTAGTTATTATGTGAGGATATTTCCCTTATCACCATGGGCCCCAATAGGCTCCCAAATATCACTTTGCAGATTCCACGAAAAGAGTGTTAGCAAACTGCTTCTTGAGGCAGAGGTTGTAACTCTGTGAGATGAACTCACAGATCAGAAAGAAGTTTCTCAGAAAGCTTCTTTCACGTTTTGAACGGATGAAATTTCCTTTATCAGCGTAGGCCTCAATGTGATCCAAAGAAGCCCTTCTCAGATTCCTCAAAGACAGTGTTAATGGACTGCTCCACGAAACATAAGTGTAACTCTGTGAGATGAATTCACACATCACCAAGAAGTTTCTAAGAAAGCTTCTTTCTTGTTTTCATCTGTGGATATTCCTTTGTCACTGTAATGTTCATTGCGCTATGAAGTATCTAATTGCAGATTTCCAGAAAACTGTGCTAACAAACAGATCACAGAAGAGAAACGTGTAACTCTGTGAGTTGCATTCACACATGGCAATGCAGTTTCTCAGAAAGCTTCTCTTTAGTTATTATGTGAGGATATTTCCCTTATCACCATGGGCCCCAATAGGCTCCCAAATATCACTTTGCAGATTCCACGAAAAGAGTGTTAGCAAACTGCTTCTTGAGGCAGAGGTTGTAACTCTGTGAGATGAACTCACAGATCAGAAAGAAGTTTCTCAGAAAGCTTCTTTCACGTTTTGAACGGATGAAATTTCCTTTATCAGCGTAGGCCTCAATGTGATCCAAAGAAGCCCTTCTCAGATTCCTCAAAGACAGTGTTAATGGACTGCTCCACGAAACATAAGTGTAACTCTGTGAGATGAATTCACACATCACCAAGAAGTTTCTAAGAAAGCTTCTTTCTTGTTTTCATTCTGTGGATATTCCTTTGTCACTGTAATGTTCATTGCGCTATGAAGTATCTAATTGCAGATTTCCAGAAAACTGTGCTAACAAACAGATCACAGAAGAGAAACGTGTAACTCTGTGAGTTGCATTCACACATGGCAATGCAGTTTCTCAGAAAGCTTCTCTTTAGTTATTATGTGAGGATATTTCCCTTATCACCATGGGCCCCAATAGGCTCCCAAATATCACTTTGCAGATTCCACGAAAAGAGTGTTAGCAAACTGCTTCTTGAGGCAGAGGTTGTAACTCTGTGAGATGAACTCACAGATCAGAAAGAAGTTTCTCAGAAAGCTTCTTTCACGTTTTGAACGGATGAAATTTCCTTTATCAGCGTAGGCCTCAATGTGATCCAAAGAAGCCCTTCTCAGATTCCTCAAAGACAGTGTTAATGGACTGCTCCACGAAACATAAGTGTAACTCTGTGAGATGAATTCACACATCACCAAGAAGTTTCTAAGAAAGCTTCTTTCTTGTTTTCTTCTGTGGATATTCCTTTGTCACTGTAATGTTCTTTGCGCTATGAAGTATCTAATTGCAGATTTCCAGAAAACTGTGCTAACAAACAGATCACAGAAGAGAAACGTGTAACTCTGTGAGTTGCATTCACACATGGCAATGCAGTTTCTCAGAAAGCTTCTCTTTAGTTATTATGTGAGGATATTTCCCTTATCACCATGGGCCCCAATAGGCTCCCAAATATCACTTTGCAGATTCCACGAAAAGAGTGTTAGCAAACTGCTTCTTGAGGCAGAGGTTGTAACTCTGTGAGATGAACTCACAGATCAGAAAGAAGTTTCTCAGAAAGCTTCTTTCACGTTTTGAACGGATGAAATTTCCTTTATCAGCGTAGGCCTCAATGTGATCCAAAGAAGCCCTTCTCAGATTCCTCAAAGACAGTGTTAATGGACTGCTCCACGAAACATAAGTGTAACTCTGTGAGATGAATTCACACATCACCAAGAAGTTTCTAAGAAAGCTTCTTTCTTGTTTTCTTCTGTGGATATTCCTTTGTCACTGTAATGTTCTTTGCGCTATGAAGTATCTAATTGCAGATTTCCAGAAAACTGTGCTAACAAACAGATCACAGAAGAGAAACGTGTAACTCTGTGAGTTGCATTCACACATGGCAATGCAGTTTCTCAGAAAGCTTCTCTTTAGTTATTATGTGAGGATATTTCCCTTATCACCATGGGCCCCAATAGGCTCCCAAATATCACTTTGCAGATTCCACGAAAAGAGTGTTAGCAAACTGCTTCTTGAGGCAGAGGTTGTAACTCTGTGAGATGAACTCACAGATCAGAAAGAAGTTTCTCAGAAAGCTTCTTTCTCATTTTTATTGGAAGATGTTTCCATTGGCCCCATTGTTTTCAAAGGGATCGGGAATATCTGTTCTCAGATTCCACACAAATAGGGCTAGGCCACGGCCCCACGAAATACAGCTGCAACTTAGTGAGTTGAATTCACACATCACAAAGCGGTTTCTCAGAAAGCTTCTTTCTTTAGTAAGACGAGGTTATTTGTGGTCTTGGAGCGCCACCGTGTGTCCTATTGCAGATACTGCGAAAATTCTGCTAGGAAGTTTCTCAGTGGAAACAATGATGGACATCTGTGGGGTGAATTCACCCACAACAAAGAAGTTTTTGAGAAGGCTTCTCTGCAGGTTTCTCTGAGGATAGTTCCTTATTCAGCATGCGATTTAATGATATCCAAGACATCACATCTGAGATTCCTCAAAATGAGTGCTAGGAAACTCCTCCGAGAAAGGGTGATAGAACACTGTGAAATGAATTCACATATCACAAAGCAGTTTCTAACTGTATGCTAACAAACAGAATCACAGAAGAGAGAAAACCGGGTAACTCTGTGAGTTGCATCAACATGGCAATGCAGTTTCTCAGAAAGCTTCTCTTTAGTTATTATGTGAGGATATTTCCCTTATCACCATGGGCCCCAATAGGCTCCCAAATATCACTTTGCAGATTCCACGAAAAGAGTGTTAGCAAACTGCTTCTTGAGGCAGAGGTTGTAAACTCTGTGAGATGAACTCACAGATCAGAAAGAAGTTCTCAGAAAGCTTCTTTCACGTTTTTGAACGGATGAAATTTCCTTTATCAGCGTAGGCCTCAATGTGATCCCAAAGAAGCCCTTCTCAGATTCCTCAAAGACAGTGTTAATGGATGCTCCACGAAACATAAGTGTAACTCTGTGAGATGAATTCACACATCACCAAGAAGTTTCTAAGAAAGCTTCTTTCTTGTTTTCATCTGTGGATATTCCTTTGTCACTGTAATGTTCATTTGCGCTATGAAGTATCTAATTGCAGATTTCCAGAAAACTGTGCTAACAAACAGATCACAGAAGAGAACGTGTAACTCTGTGAGTTGCATTCACACATGGCAATGCAGTTTCTCAGAAAGCTTCTCTTTAGTTATTATGTGAGGATATTTCCTTTATCACCATGGGCCCCAATAGGCTCCCAAATATCACTTTGCAGATTCCACGAAAAGAGTGTTAGCAAACTGCTTCTTGAGGCAGAGGTTGTAACTCTGTGAGATGAACTCACAGATCAGAAAGAAGTTTCTCAGAAAGCTTCTTTCTCATTTTATTGGAAGATGTTTCCATTGGCCCCATTGTTTTCAAAGGGATCGGGAATATCTGTTCTCAGATTCCACACAAATAGGGCTAGGCCACGGCCCCACGAAATACAGCTGCAACTTAGTGAGTTGAATTCACACATCACAAAGCGGTTTCTCAGAAAGCTTCTTTCTTTAGTAAGACGAGGTTATTTGTGGTCTTGGAGCGCCACCGTGTGTCCTATTGCAGATACTGCGAAAATTCTGCTAGGAAGTTTCTCAGTGGAAACAATGATGGACATCTGTGGGGTGAATTCACCCACAACAAAGAAGTTTTTGAGAAGGCTTCTCTGCAGGTTTCTCTGAGGATAGTTCCTTATTCAGCATGCGATTTAATGATATCCAAGACATCACATCTGAGATTCCTCAAAATGAGTGCTAGGAAACTCCTCCGAGAAAGGGTGATAGAACACTGTGAAATGAATTCACATATCACAAAGCAGTTTCTCAGAAAGTTTGGTTCCTCTTTCTCTTGAAGGATATTTCCTTTCTCCTTCTATTCTTCAAAGCTATCTGAAATATCACTTCTCGGAATCCACGGAAACAGTCCTAAGAAACGGCTCCAAAAAACACTGGCGTAACACTGTGAGTTGCATTCACACATGGCAATGCAGTTTCTCAGAAAGCTTCTCTTTAGTTATTATGTGAGGATATTTCCTTATCACCATGGGCCCCAATAGGCTCCCAAATATCACTTTGCAGATTCCACGAAAAGAGTGTTAGCAAACTGCTTCTTGAGGCAGAGGTTGTAACTCTGTGAGATGAACTCACAGATCAGAAAGAAGTTTCTCAGAAAGCTTCTTTCACGTTTTGAACGGATGAAATTTCCTTTATCAGCGTAGGCCTCAATGTGATCCAAAGAAGCCCTTCTCAGATTCCTCAAAGACAGTGTTAATGGACTGCTCCACGAAACATAAGTGTAACTCTGTGAGATGAATTCACACATCACCAAGAAGTTTCTAAGAAAGCTTCTTTCTTGTTTTCATCTGTGGATATTTCCTTTGTCACTGTAATGTTCATTGCGCTATGAAGTATCTAATTGCAGATTTCCAGAAAACTGTGCTAACAAACAGATCACAGAAGAGAAACGTGTAACTCTGTGAGTTGCATTCACACATGGCAATGCAGTTTCTCAGAAAGCTTCTCTTTAGTTATTATGTGAGGATATTTCCCTTATCACCATGGGCCCCAATAGGCTCCCAAATATCACTTTGCAGATTCCACGAAAAGAGTGTTAGCAAACTGCTTCTTGAGGCAGAGGTTGTAACTCTGTGAGATGAACTCACAGATCAGAAAGAAGTTTCTCAGAAAGCTTCTTTCACGTTTTGAACGGATGAAATTTCCTTTATCAGCGTAGGCCTCAATGTGATCCAAAGAAGCCCTTCTCAGATTCCTCAAAGACAGTGTTAATGGACTGCTCCACGAAACATAAGTGTAACTCTGTGAGATGAATTCACACATCACCAAGAAGTTTCTAAGAAAGCTTCTTTCTTGTTTTCTTCTGTGGATATTCCTTTGTCACTGTAATGTTCTTTGCGCTATGAAGTATCTAATTGCAGATTTCCAGAAAACTGTGCTAACAAACAGATCACAGAAGAGAAACGTGTAACTCTGTGAGTTGCATTCACACATGGCAATGCAGTTTCTCAGAAAGCTTCTCTTTAGTTATTATGTGAGGATATTTCCCTTATCACCATGGGCCCCAATAGGCTCCCAAATATCACTTTGCAGATTCCACGAAAAGAGTGTTAGCAAACTGCTTCTTGAGGCAGAGGTTGTAACTCTGTGAGATGAACTCACAGATCAGAAAGAAGTTTCTCAGAAAGCTTCTTTCACGTTTTGAACGGATGAAATTTCCTTTATCAGCGTAGGCCTCAATGTGATCCAAAGAAGCCCTTCTCAGATTCCTCAAAGACAGTGTTAATGGACTGCTCCACGAAACATAAGTGTAACTCTGTGAGATGAATTCACACATCACCAAGAAGTTTCTAAGAAAGCTTCTTTCTTGTTTTCTTCTGTGGATATTCCTTTGTCACTGTAATGTTCTTTGCGCTATGAAGTATCTAATTGCAGATTTCCAGAAAACTGTGCTAACAAACAGATCACAGAAGAGAAACGTGTAACTCTGTGAGTTGCATTCACACATGGCAATGCAGTTTCTCAGAAAGCTTCTCTTTAGTTATTATGTGAGGATATTTCCCTTATCACCATGGGCCCCAATAGGCTCCCAAATATCACTTTGCAGATTCCACGAAAAGAGTGTTAGCAAACTGCTTCTTGAGGCAGAGGTTGTAACTCTGTGAGATGAACTCACAGATCAGAAAGAAGTTTCTCAGAAAGCTTCTTTCACGTTTTGAACGGATGAAATTTCCTTTATCAGCGTAGGCCTCAATGTGATCCAAAGAAGCCCTTCTCAGATTCCTCAAAGACAGTGTTAATGGACTGCTCCACGAAACATAAGTGTAACTCTGTGAGATGAATTCACACATCACCAAGAAGTTTCTAAGAAAGCTTCTTTCTTGTTTTCTTCTGTGGATATTCCTTTGTCACTGTAATGTTCTTTGCGCTATGAAGTATCTAATTGCAGATTTCCAGAAAACTGTGCTAACAAACAGATCACAGAAGAGAAACGTGTAACTCTGTGAGTTGCATTCACACATGGCAATGCAGTTTCTCAGAAAGCTTCTCTTTAGTTATTATGTGAGGATATTTCCCTTATCACCATGGGCCCCAATAGGCTCCCAAATATCACTTTGCAGATTCCACGAAAAGAGTGTTAGCAAACTGCTTCTTGAGGCAGAGGTTGTAACTCTGTGAGATGAACTCACAGATCAGAAAGAAGTTTCTCAGAAAGCTTCTTTCACGTTTTGAACGGATGAAATTTCCTTTATCAGCGTAGGCCTCAATGTGATCCAAAGAAGCCCTTCTCAGATTCCTCAAAGACAGTGTTAATGGACTGCTCCACGAAACATAAGTGTAACTCTGTGAGATGAATTCACACATCACCAAGAAGTTTCTAAGAAAGCTTCTTTCTTGTTTTCTTCTGTGGATATTCCTTTGTCACTGTAATGTTCTTTGCGCTATGAAGTATCTAATTGCAGATTTCCAGAAAACTGTGCTAACAAACAGATCACAGAAGAGAAACGTGTAACTCTGTGAGTTGCATTCACACATGGCAATGCAGTTTCTCAGAAAGCTTCTCTTTAGTTATTATGTGAGGATATTTCCCTTATCACCATGGGCCCCAATAGGCTCCCAAATATCACTTTGCAGATTCCACGAAAAGAGTGTTAGCAAACTGCTTCTTGAGGCAGAGGTTGTAACTCTGTGAGATGAACTCACAGATCAGAAAGAAGTTTCTCAGAAAGCTTCTTTCACGTTTTGAACGGATGAAATTTCCTTTATCAGCGTAGGCCTCAATGTGATCCAAAGAAGCCCTTCTCAGATTCCTCAAAGACAGTGTTAATGGACTGCTCCACGAAACATAAGTGTAACTCTGTGAGATGAATTCACACATCACCAAGAAGTTTCTAAGAAAGCTTCTTTCTTGTTTTCATCTGTGGATATTCCTTTGTCACTGTAATGTTCTTTGCGCTATGAAGTATCTAATTGCAGATTTCCAGAAAACTGTGCTAACAAACAGATCACAGAAGAGAAACGTGTAACTCTGTGAGTTGCATTCACACATGGCAATGCAGTTTCTCAGAAAGCTTCTCTTTAGTTATTATGTGAGGATATTTCCCTTATCACCATGGGCCCCAATAGGCTCCCAAATATCACTTTGCAGATTCCACGAAAAGAGTGTTAGCAAACTGCTTCTTGAGGCAGAGGTTGTAACTCTGTGAGATGAACTCACAGATCAGAAAGAAGTTTCTCAGAAAGCTTCTTTCACGTTTTGAACGGATGAAATTTCCTTTATCAGCGTAGGCCTCAATGTGATCCAAAGAAGCCCTTCTCAGATTCCTCAAAGACAGTGTTAATGGACTGCTCCACGAAACATAAGTGTAACTCTGTGAGATGAATTCACACATCACCAAGAAGTTTCTAAGAAAGCTTCTTTCTTGTTTTCTTCTGTGGATATTCCTTTGTCACTGTAATGTTCTTTGCGCTATGAAGTATCTAATTGCAGATTTCCAGAAAACTGTGCTAACAAACAGATCACAGAAGAGAAACGTGTAACTCTGTGAGTTGCATTCACACATGGCAATGCAGTTTCTCAGAAAGCTTCTCTTTAGTTATTATGTGAGGATATTTCCCTTATCACCATGGGCCCCAATAGGCTCCCAAATATCACTTTGCAGATTCCACGAAAAGAGTGTTAGCAAACTGCTTCTTGAGGCAGAGGTTGTAACTCTGTGAGATGAACTCACAGATCAGAAAGAAGTTTCTCAGAAAGCTTCTTTCACGTTTTGAACGGATGAAATTTCCTTTATCAGCGTAGGCCTCAATGTGATCCAAAGAAGCCCTTCTCAGATTCCTCAAAGACAGTGTTAATGGACTGCTCCACGAAACATAAGTGTAACTCTGTGAGATGAATTCACACATCACCAAGAAGTTTCTAAGAAAGCTTCTTTCTTGTTTTCTTCTGTGGATATTCCTTTGTCACTGTAATGTTCTTTGCGCTATGAAGTATCTAATTGCAGATTTCCAGAAAACTGTGCTAACAAACAGATCACAGAAGAGAAACGTGTAACTCTGTGAGTTGCATTCACACATGGCAATGCAGTTTCTCAGAAAGCTTCTCTTTAGTTATTATGTGAGGATATTTCCCTTATCACCATGGGCCCCAATAGGCTCCCAAATATCACTTTGCAGATTCCACGAAAAGAGTGTTAGCAAACTGCTTCTTGAGGCAGAGGTTGTAACTCTGTGAGATGAACTCACAGATCAGAAAGAAGTTTCTCAGAAAGCTTCTTTCACGTTTTGAACGGATGAAATTTCCTTTATCAGCGTAGGCCTCAATGTGATCCAAAGAAGCCCTTCTCAGATTCCTCAAAGACAGTGTTAATGGACTGCTCCACGAAACATAAGTGTAACTCTGTGAGATGAATTCACACATCACCAAGAAGTTTCTAAGAAAGCTTCTTTCTTGTTTTCATCTGTGGATATTCCTTTGTCACTGTAATGTTCATTTGCGCTATGAAGTATCTAATTGCAGATTTCCAGAAAACTGTGCTAACAAACAGATCACAGAAGAGAAACGTGTAACTCTGTGAGTTGCATTCACACATGGCAATGCAGTTTCTCAGAAAGCTTCTCTTTAGTTATTATGTGAGGATATTTCCCTTATCACCATGGGCCCCAATAGGCTCCCAAATATCACTTTGCAGATTCCACGAAAAGAGTGTTAGCAAACTGCTTCTTGAGGCAGAGGTTGTAACTCTGTGAGATGAACTCACAGATCAGAAAGAAGTTTCTCAGAAAGCTTCTTTCACGTTTTGAACGGATGAAATTTCCTTTATCAGCGTAGGCCTCAATGTGATCCAAAGAAGCCCTTCTCAGATTCCTCAAAGACAGTGTTAATGGACTGCTCCACGAAACATAAGTGTAACTCTGTGAGATGAATTCACACATCACCAAGAAGTTTCTAAGAAAGCTTCTTTCTTGTTTTCTTCTGTGGATATTCCTTTGTCACTGTAATGTTCTTTGCGCTATGAAGTATCTAATTGCAGATTTCCAGAAAACTGTGCTAACAAACAGATCACAGAAGAGAAACGTGTAACTCTGTGAGTTGCATTCACACATGGCAATGCAGTTTCTCAGAAAGCTTCTCTTTAGTTATTATGTGAGGATATTTCCCTTATCACCATGGGCCCCAATAGGCTCCCAAATATCACTTTGCAGATTCCACGAAAAGAGTGTTAGCAAACTGCTTCTTGAGGCAGAGGTTGTAACTCTGTGAGATGAACTCACAGATCAGAAAGAAGTTTCTCAGAAAGCTTCTTTCACGTTTTGAACGGATGAAATTTCCTTTATCAGCGTAGGCCTCAATGTGATCCAAAGAAGCCCTTCTCAGATTCCTCAAAGACAGTGTTAATGGACTGCTCCACGAAACATAAGTGTAACTCTGTGAGATGAATTCACACATCACCAAGAAGTTTCTAAGAAAGCTTCTTTCTTGTTTTCATCTGTGGATATTCCTTTGTCACTGTAATGTTCATTGCGCTATGAAGTATCTAATTGCAGATTTCCAGAAAACTGTGCTAACAAACAGATCACAGAAGAGAAACGTGTAACTCTGTGAGTTGCATTCACACATGGCAATGCAGTTTCTCAGAAAGCTTCTCTTTAGTTATTATGTGAGGATATTTCCCTTATCACCATGGGCCCCAATAGGCTCCCAAATATCACTTTGCAGATTCCACGAAAAGAGTGTTAGCAAACTGCTTCTTGAGGCAGAGGTTGTAACTCTGTGAGATGAACTCACAGATCAGAAAGAAGTTTCTCAGAAAGCTTCTTTCACGTTTTGAACGGATGAAATTTCCTTTATCAGCGTAGGCCTCAATGTGATCCAAAGAAGCCCTTCTCAGATTCCTCAAAGACAGTGTTAATGGACTGCTCCACGAAACATAAGTGTAACTCTGTGAGATGAATTCACACATCACCAAGAAGTTTCTAAGAAAGCTTCTTTCTTGTTTTCTTCTGTGGATATTCCTTTGTCACTGTAATGTTCTTTGCGCTATGAAGTATCTAATTGCAGATTTCCAGAAAACTGTGCTAACAAACAGATCACAGAAGAGAAACGTGTAACTCTGTGAGTTGCATTCACACATGGCAATGCAGTTTCTCAGAAAGCTTCTCTTTAGTTATTATGTGAGGATATTTCCCTTATCACCATGGGCCCCAATAGGCTCCCAAATATCACTTTGCAGATTCCACGAAAAGAGTGTTAGCAAACTGCTTCTTGAGGCAGAGGTTGTAACTCTGTGAGATGAACTCACAGATCAGAAAGAAGTTTCTCAGAAAGCTTCTTTCACGTTTTGAACGGATGAAATTTCCTTTATCAGCGTAGGCCTCAATGTGATCCAAAGAAGCCCTTCTCAGATTCCTCAAAGACAGTGTTAATGGACTGCTCCACGAAACATAAGTGTAACTCTGTGAGATGAATTCACACATCACCAAGAAGTTTCTAAGAAAGCTTCTTTCTTGTTTTCTTCTGTGGATATTCCTTTGTCACTGTAATGTTCTTTGCGCTATGAAGTATCTAATTGCAGATTTCCAGAAAACTGTGCTAACAAACAGATCACAGAAGAGAAACGTGTAACTCTGTGAGTTGCATTCACACATGGCAATGCAGTTTCTCAGAAAGCTTCTCTTTAGTTATTATGTGAGGATATTTCCCTTATCACCATGGGCCCCTATAGGCTCCCAAATATCACTTTGCAGATTCCACGAAAAGAGTGTTAGCAAACTGCTTCTTGAGGCAGAGGTTGTAACTCTGTGAGATGAACTCACAGATCAGAAAGAAGTTTCTCAGAAAGCTTCTTTCTCATTTTTATTGGAAGATGTTTCCATTGGCCCCATTGTTTTCAAAGGGATCGGGAATATCTGTTCTCAGATTCCACACAAATAGGGCTAGGCCACGGCCCCACGAAATACAGCTGCAACTTAGTGAGTTGAATTCACACATCACAAAGCGGTTTCTCAGAAAGCTTCTTTCTTTAGTAAGACGAGGTTATTTGTGGTCTTGGAGCGCCACCGTGTGTCCTATTGCAGATACTGCGAAAATTCTGCTAGGAAGTTTCTCAGTGGAAACAATGATGGACATCTGTGGGGTGAATTCACCCACAACAAAGAAGTTTTTGAGAAGGCTTCTCTGCAGGTTTCTCTGAGGATAGTTCCTTATTCAGCATGCGATTTAATGATATCCAAGACATCACATCTGAGATTCCTCAAAATGAGTGCTAGGAAACTCCTCCGAGAAAGGGTGATAGAACACTGTGAAATGAATTCACATATCACAAAGCAGTTTCTCAGAAAGTTTGGTTCCTCTTTCTCTTGAAGGATATTTCCTTTCTCCTTCTATTCTTCAAATGCTATCTGAAATATCACTTCTCGGAATCCACGGAAACAGTCCTAAGAAACGGCTCCAAAAAACACTGGCGTAACACTGTGAGTTGCATTCACACATGGCAATGCAGTTTCTCAGAAAGCTTCTCTTTAGTTATTATGTGAGGATATTTCCTTATCACCATGGGCCCCAATAGGCTCCCAAATATCACTTTGCAGATTCCACGAAAAGAGTGTTAGCAAACTGCTTCTTGAGGCAGAGGTTGTAACTCTGTGAGATGAACTCACAGATCAGAAAGAAGTTTCTCAGAAAGCTTCTTTCACGTTTTGAACGGATGAAATTTCCTTTATCAGCGTAGGCCTCAATGTGATCCAAAGAAGCCCTTCTCAGATTCCTCAAAGACAGTGTTAATGGACTGCTCCACGAAACATAAGTGTAACTCTGTGAGATGAATTCACACATCACCAAGAAGTTTCTAAGAAAGCTTCTTTCTTGTTTTCATCTGTGGATATTTCCTTTGTCACTGTAATGTTCATTGCGCTATGAAGTATCTAATTGCAGATTTCCAGAAAACTGTGCTAACAAACAGATCACAGAAGAGAAACGTGTAACTCTGTGAGTTGCATTCACACATGGCAATGCAGTTTCTCAGAAAGCTTCTCTTTAGTTATTATGTGAGGATATTTCCCTTATCACCATGGGCCCCAATAGGCTCCCAAATATCACTTTGCAGATTCCACGAAAAGAGTGTTAGCAAACTGCTTCTTGAGGCAGAGGTTGTAACTCTGTGAGATGAACTCACAGATCAGAAAGAAGTTTCTCAGAAAGCTTCTTTCACGTTTTGAACGGATGAAATTTCCTTTATCAGCGTAGGCCTCAATGTGATCCAAAGAAGCCCTTCTCAGATTCCTCAAAGACAGTGTTAATGGACTGCTCCACGAAACATAAGTGTAACTCTGTGAGATGAATTCACACATCACCAAGAAGTTTCTAAGAAAGCTTCTTTCTTGTTTTCATCTGTGGATATTCCTTTGTCACTGTAATGTTCATTGCGCTATGAAGTATCTAATTGCAGATTTCCAGAAAACTGTGCTAACAAACAGATCACAGAAGAGAAACGTGTAACTCTGTGAGTTGCATTCACACATGGCAATGCAGTTTCTCAGAAAGCTTCTCTTTAGTTATTATGTGAGGATATTTCCCTTATCACCATGGGCCCCAATAGGCTCCCAAATATCACTTTGCAGATTCCACGAAAAGAGTGTTAGCAAACTGCTTCTTGAGGCAGAGGTTGTAACTCTGTGAGATGAACTCACAGATCAGAAAGAAGTTTCTCAGAAAGCTTCTTTCACGTTTTGAACGGATGAAATTTCCTTTATCAGCGTAGGCCTCAATGTGATCCAAAGAAGCCCTTCTCAGATTCCTCAAAGACAGTGTTAATGGACTGCTCCACGAAACATAAGTGTAACTCTGTGAGATGAATTCACACATCACCAAGAAGTTTCTAAGAAAGCTTCTTTCTTGTTTTCTTCTGTGGATATTCCTTTGTCACTGTAATGTTCTTTGCGCTATGAAGTATCTAATTGCAGATTTCCAGAAAACTGTGCTAACAAACAGATCACAGAAGAGAAACGTGTAACTCTGTGAGTTGCATTCACACATGGCAATGCAGTTTCTCAGAAAGCTTCTCTTTAGTTATTATGTGAGGATATTTCCCTTATCACCATGGGCCCCAATAGGCTCCCAAATATCACTTTGCAGATTCCACGAAAAGAGTGTTAGCAAACTGCTTCTTGAGGCAGAGGTTGTAACTCTGTGAGATGAACTCACAGATCAGAAAGAAGTTTCTCAGAAAGCTTCTTTCACGTTTTGAACGGATGAAATTTCCTTTATCAGCGTAGGCCTCAATGTGATCCAAAGAAGCCCTTCTCAGATTCCTCAAAGACAGTGTTAATGGACTGCTCCACGAAACATAAGTGTAACTCTGTGAGATGAATTCACACATCACCAAGAAGTTTCTAAGAAAGCTTCTTTCTTGTTTTCATTCTGTGGATATTCCTTTGTCACTGTAATGTTCATTGCGCTATGAAGTATCTAATTGCAGATTTCCAGAAAACTGTGCTAACAAACAGATCACAGAAGAGAAACGTGTAACTCTGTGAGTTGCATTCACACATGGCAATGCAGTTTCTCAGAAAGCTTCTCTTTAGTTATTATGTGAGGATATTTCCCTTATCACCATGGGCCCCAATAGGCTCCCAAATATCACTTTGCAGATTCCACGAAAAGAGTGTTAGCAAACTGCTTCTTGAGGCAGAGGTTGTAACTCTGTGAGATGAACTCACAGATCAGAAAGAAGTTTCTCAGAAAGCTTCTTTCACGTTTTGAACGGATGAAATTTCCTTTATCAGCGTAGGCCTCAATGTGATCCAAAGAAGCCCTTCTCAGATTCCTCAAAGACAGTGTTAATGGACTGCTCCACGAAACATAAGTGTAACTCTGTGAGATGAATTCACACATCACCAAGAAGTTTCTAAGAAAGCTTCTTTCTTGTTTTCTTCTGTGGATATTCCTTTGTCACTGTAATGTTCTTTGCGCTATGAAGTATCTAATTGCAGATTTCCAGAAAACTGTGCTAACAAACAGATCACAGAAGAGAAACGTGTAACTCTGTGAGTTGCATTCACACATGGCAATGCAGTTTCTCAGAAAGCTTCTCTTTAGTTATTATGTGAGGATATTTCCCTTATTCACCATGGGCCCCAATAGGCTCCCAAATATCACTTTGCAGATTCCACGAAAAGAGTGTTAGCAAACTGCTTCTTGAGGCAGAGGTTGTAACTCTGTGAGATGAACTCACAGATCAGAAAGAAGTTTCTCAGAAAGCTTCTTTCTCATTTTATTGGAAGATGTTTCCATTGGCCCCATTGTTTTCAAAGGGATCGGGAATATCTGTTCTCAGATTCCACACAAATAGGGCTAGGCCACGGCCCCACGAAATACAGCTGCAACTTAGTGAGTTGAATTCACACATCACAAAGCGGTTTCTCAGAAAGCTTCTTTCTTTAGTAAGACGAGGTTATTTGTGGTCTTGGAGCGCCACCGTGTGTCCTATTGCAGATACTGCGAAAATTCTGCTAGGAAGTTTCTCAGTGGAAACAATGATGGACATCTGTGGGGTGAATTCACCCACAACAAAGAAGTTTTTGAGAAGGCTTCTCTGCAGGTTTCTCTGAGGATAGTTCCTTATTCAGCATGCGATTTAATGATATCCAAGACATCACATCTGAGATTCCTCAAAATGAGTGCTAGGAAACTCCTCCGAGAAAGGGTGATAGAACACTGTGAAATGAATTCACATATCACAAAGCAGTTTCTCAGAAAGTTTGGTTCCTCTTTCTCTTGAAGGATATTTCCTTTCTCCTTCTATTCTTCAAAGCTATCTGAAATATCACTTCTCGGAATCCACGGAAACAGTCCTAAGAAACGGCTCCAAAAAACACTGGCGTAACACTGTGAGTTGCATTCACACATGGCAATGCAGTTTCTCAGAAAGCTTCTCTTTAGTTATTATGTGAGGATATTTCCTTTATCACCATGGGCCCCAATAGGCTCCCAAATATCACTTTGCAGATTCCACGAAAAGAGTGTTAGCAAACTGCTTCTTGAGGCAGAGGTTGTAACTCTGTGAGATGAACTCACAGATCAGAAAGAAGTTTCTCAGAAAGCTTCTTTCACGTTTTGAACGGATGAAATTTCCTTTATCAGCGTAGGCCTCAATGTGATCCAAAGAAGCCCTTCTCAGATTCCTCAAAGACAGTGTTAATGGACTGCTCCACGAAACATAAGTGTAACTCTGTGAGATGAATTCACACATCACCAAGAAGTTTCTAAGAAAGCTTCTTTCTTGTTTTCATCTGTGGATATTTCCTTTGTCACTGTAATGTTCATTGCGCTATGAAGTATCTAATTGCAGATTTCCAGAAAACTGTGCTAACAAACAGATCACAGAAGAGAAACGTGTAACTCTGTGAGTTGCATTCACACATGGCAATGCAGTTTCTCAGAAAGCTTCTCTTTAGTTATTATGTGAGGATATTTCCCTTATCACCATGGGCCCCAATAGGCTCCCAAATATCACTTTGCAGATTCCACGAAAAGAGTGTTAGCAAACTGCTTCTTGAGGCAGAGGTTGTAACTCTGTGAGATGAACTCACAGATCAGAAAGAAGTTTCTCAGAAAGCTTCTTTCACGTTTTGAACGGATGAAATTTCCTTTATCAGCGTAGGCCTCAATGTGATCCAAAGAAGCCCTTCTCAGATTCCTCAAAGACAGTGTTAATGGACTGCTCCACGAAACATAAGTGTAACTCTGTGAGATGAATTCACACATCACCAAGAAGTTTCTAAGAAAGCTTCTTTCTTGTTTTCATCTGTGGATATTCCTTTGTCACTGTAATGTTCATTTGCGCTATGAAGTATCTAATTGCAGATTTCCAGAAAACTGTGCTAACAAACAGATCACAGAAGAGAAACGTGTAACTCTGTGAGTTGCATTCACACATGGCAATGCAGTTTCTCAGAAAGCTTCTCTTTAGTTATTATGTGAGGATATTTCCCTTATCACCATGGGCCCCAATAGGCTCCCAAATATCACTTTGCAGATTCCACGAAAAGAGTGTTAGCAAACTGCTTCTTGAGGCAGAGGTTGTAACTCTGTGAGATGAACTCACAGATCAGAAAGAAGTTTCTCAGAAAGCTTCTTTCACGTTTTGAACGGATGAAATTTCCTTTATCAGCGTAGGCCTCAATGTGATCCAAAGAAGCCCTTCTCAGATTCCTCAAAGACAGTGTTAATGGACTGCTCCACGAAACATAAGTGTAACTCTGTGAGATGAATTCACACATCACCAAGAAGTTTCTAAGAAAGCTTCTTTCTTGTTTTCATCTGTGGATATTCCTTTGTCACTGTAATGTTCTTTGCGCTATGAAGTATCTAATTGCAGATTTCCAGAAAACTGTGCTAACAAACAGATCACAGAAGAGAAACGTGTAACTCTGTGAGTTGCATTCACACATGGCAATGCAGTTTCTCAGAAAGCTTCTCTTTAGTTATTATGTGAGGATATTTCCCTTATCACCATGGGCCCCAATAGGCTCCCAAATATCACTTTGCAGATTCCACGAAAAGAGTGTTAGCAAACTGCTTCTTGAGGCAGAGGTTGTAACTCTGTGAGATGAACTCACAGATCAGAAAGAAGTTTCTCAGAAAGCTTCTTTCACGTTTTGAACGGATGAAATTTCCTTTATCAGCGTAGGCCTCAATGTGATCCAAAGAAGCCCTTCTCAGATTCCTCAAAGACAGTGTTAATGGACTGCTCCACGAAACATAAGTGTAACTCTGTGAGATGAATTCACACATCACCAAGAAGTTTCTAAGAAAGCTTCTTTCTTGTTTTCATCTGTGGATATTCCTTTGTCACTGTAATGTTCATTGCGCTATGAAGTATCTAATTGCAGATTTCCAGAAAACTGTGCTAACAAACAGATCACAGAAGAGAAACGTGTAACTCTGTGAGTTGCATTCACACATGGCAATGCAGTTTCTCAGAAAGCTTCTCTTTAGTTATTATGTGAGGATATTTCCCTTATCACCATGGGCCCCAATAGGCTCCCAAATATCACTTTGCAGATTCCACGAAAAGAGTGTTAGCAAACTGCTTCTTGAGGCAGAGGTTGTAACTCTGTGAGATGAACTCACAGATCAGAAAGAAGTTTCTCAGAAAGCTTCTTTCACGTTTTGAACGGATGAAATTTCCTTTATCAGCGTAGGCCTCAATGTGATCCAAAGAAGCCCTTCTCAGATTCCTCAAAGACAGTGTTAATGGACTGCTCCACGAAACATAAGTGTAACTCTGTGAGATGAATTCACACATCACCAAGAAGTTTCTAAGAAAGCTTCTTTCTTGTTTTCTTCTGTGGATATTCCTTTGTCACTGTAATGTTCTTTGCGCTATGAAGTATCTAATTGCAGATTTCCAGAAAACTGTGCTAACAAACAGATCACAGAAGAGAAACGTGTAACTCTGTGAGTTGCATTCACACATGGCAATGCAGTTTCTCAGAAAGCTTCTCTTTAGTTATTATGTGAGGATATTTCCCTTATCACCATGGGCCCCAATAGGCTCCCAAATATCACTTTGCAGATTCCACGAAAAGAGTGTTAGCAAACTGCTTCTTGAGGCAGAGGTTGTAACTCTGTGAGATGAACTCACAGATCAGAAAGAAGTTTCTCAGAAAGCTTCTTTCACGTTTTGAACGGATGAAATTTCCTTTATCAGCGTAGGCCTCAATGTGATCCAAAGAAGCCCTTCTCAGATTCCTCAAAGACAGTGTTAATGGACTGCTCCACGAAACATAAGTGTAACTCTGTGAGATGAATTCACACATCACCAAGAAGTTTCTAAGAAAGCTTCTTTCTTGTTTTCATCTGTGGATATTCCTTTGTCACTGTAATGTTCATTGCGCTATGAAGTATCTAATTGCAGATTTCCAGAAAACTGTGCTAACAAACAGATCACAGAAGAGAAACGTGTAACTCTGTGAGTTGCATTCACACATGGCAATGCAGTTTCTCAGAAAGCTTCTCTTTAGTTATTATGTGAGGATATTTCCCTTATCACCATGGGCCCCAATAGGCTCCCAAATATCACTTTGCAGATTCCACGAAAAGAGTGTTAGCAAACTGCTTCTTGAGGCAGAGGTTGTAACTCTGTGAGATGAACTCACAGATCAGAAAGAAGTTTCTCAGAAAGCTTCTTTCACGTTTTGAACGGATGAAATTTCCTTTATCAGCGTAGGCCTCAATGTGATCCAAAGAAGCCCTTCTCAGATTCCTCAAAGACAGTGTTAATGGACTGCTCCACGAAACATAAGTGTAACTCTGTGAGATGAATTCACACATCACCAAGAAGTTTCTAAGAAAGCTTCTTTCTTGTTTTCTTCTGTGGATATTCCTTTGTCACTGTAATGTTCTTTGCGCTATGAAGTATCTAATTGCAGATTTCCAGAAAACTGTGCTAACAAACAGATCACAGAAGAGAAACGTGTAACTCTGTGAGTTGCATTCACACATGGCAATGCAGTTTCTCAGAAAGCTTCTCTTTAGTTATTATGTGAGGATATTTCCCTTATCACCATGGGCCCCAATAGGCTCCCAAATATCACTTTGCAGATTCCACGAAAAGAGTGTTAGCAAACTGCTTCTTGAGGCAGAGGTTGTAACTCTGTGAGATGAACTCACAGATCAGAAAGAAGTTTCTCAGAAAGCTTCTTTCTCATTTTTATTGGAAGATGTTTCCATTGGCCCCATTGTTTTCAAAGGGATCGGGAATATCTGTTCTCAGATTCCACACAATAGGGCTAGGCCACGGCCCCACGAAATACAGCTGCAACTTAGTGAGTTGAATTCACACATCACAAAGCGGTTTCTCAGAAAGCTTCTTTCTTTAGTAAGACGAGGTTATTTGTGGTCTTGGAGCGCCACCGTGTGTCCTATTGCAGATACTGCGAAAATTCTGCTAGGAAGTTTCTCAGTGGAAACAATGATGGACATCTGTGGGGTGAATTCACCCACAACAAAGAAGTTTTTGAGAAGGCTTCTCTGCAGGTTTCTCTGAGGATAGTTCCTTATTCAGCATGCGATTTAATGATATCCAAGACATCACATCTGAGATTCCTCAAAATGAGTGCTAGGAAACTCCTCCGAGAAAGGGTGATAGAACACTGTGAAATGAATTCACATATCACAAAGCAGTTTCTCAGAAAGTTTGGTTCCTCTTTCTCTTGAAGGATATTTCCTTTCTCCTTCTATTCTTCAAGCTATCTGAAATATCACTTCTCGGAATCCACGGAAACAGTCCTAAGAAACGGCTCCAAAAAACACTGGCGTAACACTGTGAGTTGCATTCACACATGGCAATGCAGTTTCTCAGAAAGCTTCTCTTTAGTTATTATGTGAGGATATTTCCTTTATCACCATGGGCCCCAATAGGCTCCCAAATATCACTTTGCAGATTCCACGAAAAGAGTGTTAGCAAACTGCTTCTTGAGGCAGAGGTTGTAACTCTGTGAGATGAACTCACAGATCAGAAAGAAGTTTCTCAGAAAGCTTCTTTCACGTTTTGAACGGATGAAATTTCCTTTATCAGCGTAGGCCTCAATGTGATCCAAAGAAGCCCTTCTCAGATTCCTCAAAGACAGTGTTAATGGACTGCTCCACGAAACATAAGTGTAACTCTGTGAGATGAATTCACACATCACCAAGAAGTTTCTAAGAAAGCTTCTTTCTTGTTTTCATCTGTGGATATTTCCTTTGTCACTGTAATGTTCATTGCGCTATGAAGTATCTAATTGCAGATTTCCAGAAAACTGTGCTAACAAACAGATCACAGAAGAGAAACGTGTAACTCTGTGAGTTGCATTCACACATGGCAATGCAGTTTCTCAGAAAGCTTCTCTTTAGTTATTATGTGAGGATATTTCCCTTATCACCATGGGCCCCAATAGGCTCCCAAATATCACTTTGCAGATTCCACGAAAAGAGTGTTAGCAAACTGCTTCTTGAGGCAGAGGTTGTAACTCTGTGAGATGAACTCACAGATCAGAAAGAAGTTTCTCAGAAAGCTTCTTTCACGTTTTGAACGGATGAAATTTCCTTTATCAGCGTAGGCCTCAATGTGATCCAAAGAAGCCCTTCTCAGATTCCTCAAAGACAGTGTTAATGGACTGCTCCACGAAACATAAGTGTAACTCTGTGAGATGAATTCACACATCACCAAGAAGTTTCTAAGAAAGCTTCTTTCTTGTTTTCATCTGTGGATATTCCTTTGTCACTGTAATGTTCATTGCGCTATGAAGTATCTAATTGCAGATTTCCAGAAAACTGTGCTAACAAACAGATCACAGAAGAGAAACGTGTAACTCTGTGAGTTGCATTCACACATGGCAATGCAGTTTCTCAGAAAGCTTCTCTTTAGTTATTATGTGAGGATATTTCCCTTATCACCATGGGCCCCAATAGGCTCCCAAATATCACTTTGCAGATTCCACGAAAAGAGTGTTAGCAAACTGCTTCTTGAGGCAGAGGTTGTAACTCTGTGAGATGAACTCACAGATCAGAAAGAAGTTTCTCAGAAAGCTTCTTTCACGTTTTGAACGGATGAAATTTCCTTTATCAGCGTAGGCCTCAATGTGATCCAAAGAAGCCCTTCTCAGATTCCTCAAAGACAGTGTTAATGGACTGCTCCACGAAACATAAGTGTAACTCTGTGAGATGAATTCACACATCACCAAGAAGTTTCTAAGAAAGCTTCTTTCTTGTTTTCTTCTGTGGATATTCCTTTGTCACTGTAATGTTCATTTGCGCTATGAAGTATCTAATTGCAGATTTCCAGAAAACTGTGCTAACAAACAGATCACAGAAGAGAAACGTGTAACTCTGTGAGTTGCATTCACACATGGCAATGCAGTTTCTCAGAAAGCTTCTCTTTAGTTATTATGTGAGGATATTTCCCTTATCACCATGGGCCCCAATAGGCTCCCAAATATCACTTTGCAGATTCCACGAAAAGAGTGTTAGCAAACTGCTTCTTGAGGCAGAGGTTGTAACTCTGTGAGATGAACTCACAGATCAGAAAGAAGTTTCTCAGAAAGCTTCTTTCACGTTTTGAACGGATGAAATTTCCTTTATCAGCGTAGGCCTCAATGTGATCCAAAGAAGCCCTTCTCAGATTCCTCAAAGACAGTGTTAATGGACTGCTCCACGAAACATAAGTGTAACTCTGTGAGATGAATTCACACATCACCAAGAAGTTTCTAAGAAAGCTTCTTTCTTGTTTTCATCTGTGGATATTCCTTTGTCACTGTAATGTTCATTGCGCTATGAAGTATCTAATTGCAGATTTCCAGAAAACTGTGCTAACAAACAGATCACAGAAGAGAAACGTGTAACTCTGTGAGTTGCATTCACACATGGCAATGCAGTTTCTCAGAAAGCTTCTCTTTAGTTATTATGTGAGGATATTTCCCTTATCACCATGGGCCCCAATAGGCTCCCAAATATCACTTTGCAGATTCCACGAAAAGAGTGTTAGCAAACTGCTTCTTGAGGCAGAGGTTGTAACTCTGTGAGATGAACTCACAGATCAGAAAGAAGTTTCTCAGAAAGCTTCTTTCACGTTTTGAACGGATGAAATTTCCTTTATCAGCGTAGGCCTCAATGTGATCCAAAGAAGCCCTTCTCAGATTCCTCAAAGACAGTGTTAATGGACTGCTCCACGAAACATAAGTGTAACTCTGTGAGATGAATTCACACATCACCAAGAAGTTTCTAAGAAAGCTTCTTTCTTGTTTTCTTCTGTGGATATTCCTTTGTCACTGTAATGTTCTTTGCGCTATGAAGTATCTAATTGCAGATTTCCAGAAAACTGTGCTAACAAACAGATCACAGAAGAGAAACGTGTAACTCTGTGAGTTGCATTCACACATGGCAATGCAGTTTCTCAGAAAGCTTCTCTTTAGTTATTATGTGAGGATATTTCCCTTATCACCATGGGCCCCAATAGGCTCCCAAATATCACTTTGCAGATTCCACGAAAAGAGTGTTAGCAAACTGCTTCTTGAGGCAGAGGTTGTAACTCTGTGAGATGAACTCACAGATCAGAAAGAAGTTTCTCAGAAAGCTTCTTTCACGTTTTGAACGGATGAAATTTCCTTTATCAGCGTAGGCCTCAATGTGATCCAAAGAAGCCCTTCTCAGATTCCTCAAAGACAGTGTTAATGGACTGCTCCACGAAACATAAGTGTAACTCTGTGAGATGAATTCACACATCACCAAGAAGTTTCTAAGAAAGCTTCTTTCTTGTTTTCTTCTGTGGATATTCCTTTGTCACTGTAATGTTCTTTGCGCTATGAAGTATCTAATTGCAGATTTCCAGAAAACTGTGCTAACAAACAGATCACAGAAGAGAAACGTGTAACTCTGTGAGTTGCATTCACACATGGCAATGCAGTTTCTCAGAAAGCTTCTCTTTAGTTATTATGTGAGGATATTTCCCTTATCACCATGGGCCCCAATAGGCTCCCAAATATCACTTTGCAGATTCCACGAAAAGAGTGTTAGCAAACTGCTTCTTGAGGCAGAGGTTGTAACTCTGTGAGATGAACTCACAGATCAGAAAGAAGTTTCTCAGAAAGCTTCTTTCTCATTTTTATTGGAAGATGTTTCCATTGGCCCCATTGTTTTCAAAGGGATCGGGAATATCTGTTCTCAGATTCCACACAAATAGGGCTAGGCCACGGCCCCACGAAATACAGCTGCAACTTAGTGAGTTGAATTCACACATCACAAAGCGGTTTCTCAGAAAGCTTCTTTCTTTAGTAAGACGAGGTTATTTGTGGTCTTGGAGCGCCACCGTGTGTCCTATTGCAGATACTGCGAAAATTCTGCTAGGAAGTTTCTCAGTGGAAACAATGATGGACATCTGTGGGGTGAATTCACCCACAACAAAGAAGTTTTTGAGAAGGCTTCTCTGCAGGTTTCTCTGAGGATAGTTCCTTATTCAGCATGCGATTTAATGATATCCAAGACATCACATCTGAGATTCCTCAAAATGAGTGCTAGGAAACTCCTCCGAGAAAGGGTGATAGAACACTGTGAAATGAATTCACATATCACAAAGCAGTTTCTCAGAAAGTTTGGTTCCTCTTTCTCTTGAAGGATATTTCCTTTCTCCTTCTATTCTTCAAAGCTATCTGAAATATCACTTCTCGGAATCCACGGAAACAGTCCTAAGAAACGGCTCCAAAAAACACTGGCGTAACACTGTGAGTTGCATTCACACATGGCAATGCAGTTTCTCAGAAAGCTTCTCTTTAGTTATTATGTGAGGATATTTCCTTTATCACCATGGGCCCCAATAGGCTCCCAAATATCACTTTGCAGATTCCACGAAAAGAGTGTTAGCAAACTGCTTCTTGAGGCAGAGGTTGTAACTCTGTGAGATGAACTCACAGATCAGAAAGAAGTTTCTCAGAAAGCTTCTTTCACGTTTTGAACGGATGAAATTTCCTTTATCAGCGTAGGCCTCAATGTGATCCAAAGAAGCCCTTCTCAGATTCCTCAAAGACAGTGTTAATGGACTGCTCCACGAAACATAAGTGTAACTCTGTGAGATGAATTCACACATCACCAAGAAGTTTCTAAGAAAGCTTCTTTCTTGTTTTCATCTGTGGATATTTCCTTTGTCACTGTAATGTTCATTGCGCTATGAAGTATCTAATTGCAGATTTCCAGAAAACTGTGCTAACAAACAGATCACAGAAGAGAAACGTGTAACTCTGTGAGTTGCATTCACACATGGCAATGCAGTTTCTCAGAAAGCTTCTCTTTAGTTATTATGTGAGGATATTTCCCTTATCACCATGGGCCCCAATAGGCTCCCAAATATCACTTTGCAGATTCCACGAAAAGAGTGTTAGCAAACTGCTTCTTGAGGCAGAGGTTGTAACTCTGTGAGATGAACTCACAGATCAGAAAGAAGTTTCTCAGAAAGCTTCTTTCACGTTTTGAACGGATGAAATTTCCTTTATCAGCGTAGGCCTCAATGTGATCCAAAGAAGCCCTTCTCAGATTCCTCAAAGACAGTGTTAATGGACTGCTCCACGAAACATAAGTGTAACTCTGTGAGATGAATTCACACATCACCAAGAAGTTTCTAAGAAAGCTTCTTTCTTGTTTTCATCTGTGGATATTCCTTTGTCACTGTAATGTTCATTGCGCTATGAAGTATCTAATTGCAGATTTCCAGAAAACTGTGCTAACAAACAGATCACAGAAGAGAAACGTGTAACTCTGTGAGTTGCATTCACACATGGCAATGCAGTTTCTCAGAAAGCTTCTCTTTAGTTATTATGTGAGGATATTTCCCTTATCACCATGGGCCCCAATAGGCTCCCAAATATCACTTTGCAGATTCCACGAAAAGAGTGTTAGCAAACTGCTTCTTGAGGCAGAGGTTGTAACTCTGTGAGATGAACTCACAGATCAGAAAGAAGTTTCTCAGAAAGCTTCTTTCACGTTTTGAACGGATGAAATTTCCTTTATCAGCGTAGGCCTCAATGTGATCCAAAGAAGCCCTTCTCAGATTCCTCAAAGACAGTGTTAATGGACTGCTCCACGAAACATAAGTGTAACTCTGTGAGATGAATTCACACATCACCAAGAAGTTTCTAAGAAAGCTTCTTTCTTGTTTTCTTCTGTGGATATTCCTTTGTCACTGTAATGTTCTTTGCGCTATGAAGTATCTAATTGCAGATTTCCAGAAAACTGTGCTAACAAACAGATCACAGAAGAGAAACGTGTAACTCTGTGAGTTGCATTCACACATGGCAATGCAGTTTCTCAGAAAGCTTCTCTTTAGTTATTATGTGAGGATATTTCCCTTATCACCATGGGCCCCAATAGGCTCCCAAATATCACTTTGCAGATTCCACGAAAAGAGTGTTAGCAAACTGCTTCTTGAGGCAGAGGTTGTAACTCTGTGAGATGAACTCACAGATCAGAAAGAAGTTTCTCAGAAAGCTTCTTTCACGTTTTGAACGGATGAAATTTCCTTTATCAGCGTAGGCCTCAATGTGATCCAAAGAAGCCCTTCTCAGATTCCTCAAAGACAGTGTTAATGGACTGCTCCACGAAACATAAGTGTAACTCTGTGAGATGAATTCACACATCACCAAGAAGTTTCTAAGAAAGCTTCTTTCTTGTTTTCTTCTGTGGATATTCCTTTGTCACTGTAATGTTCTTTGCGCTATGAAGTATCTAATTGCAGATTTCCAGAAAACTGTGCTAACAAACAGATCACAGAAGAGAAACGTGTAACTCTGTGAGTTGCATTCACACATGGCAATGCAGTTTCTCAGAAAGCTTCTCTTTAGTTATTATGTGAGGATATTTCCCTTATCACCATGGGCCCCAATAGGCTCCCAAATATCACTTTGCAGATTCCACGAAAAGAGTGTTAGCAAACTGCTTCTTGAGGCAGAGGTTGTAACTCTGTGAGATGAACTCACAGATCAGAAAGAAGTTTCTCAGAAAGCTTCTTTCACGTTTTGAACGGATGAAATTTCCTTTATCAGCGTAGGCCTCAATGTGATCCAAAGAAGCCCTTCTCAGATTCCTCAAAGACAGTGTTAATGGACTGCTCCACGAAACATAAGTGTAACTCTGTGAGATGAATTCACACATCACCAAGAAGTTTCTAAGAAAGCTTCTTTCTTGTTTTCTTCTGTGGATATTCCTTTGTCACTGTAATGTTCTTTGCGCTATGAAGTATCTAATTGCAGATTTCCAGAAAACTGTGCTAACAAACAGATCACAGAAGAGAAACGTGTAACTCTGTGAGTTGCATTCACACATGGCAATGCAGTTTCTCAGAAAGCTTCTCTTTAGTTATTATGTGAGGATATTTCCCTTATCACCATGGGCCCCAATAGGCTCCCAAATATCACTTTGCAGATTCCACGAAAAGAGTGTTAGCAAACTGCTTCTTGAGGCAGAGGTTGTAACTCTGTGAGATGAACTCACAGATCAGAAAGAAGTTTCTCAGAAAGCTTCTTTCTCATTTTTATTGGAAGATGTTTCCATTGGCCCCATTGTTTTCAAAGGGATCGGGAATATCTGTTCTCAGATTCCACACAAATAGGGCTAGGCCACGGCCCCACGAAATACAGCTGCAACTTAGTGAGTTGAATTCACACATCACAAAGCGGTTTCTCAGAAAGCTTCTTTCTTTAGTAAGACGAGGTTATTTGTGGTCTTGGAGCGCCACCGTGTGTCCTATTGCAGATACTGCGAAAATTCTGCTAGGAAGTTTCTCAGTGGAAACAATGATGGACATCTGGGGTGAATTCACCCACAACAAAGAAGTTTTTGAGAAGGCTTCTCTGCAGGTTTCTCTGAGGATAGTTCCTTATTCAGCATGCGATTTAATGATATCCAAGACATCACATCTGAGATTCCTCAAAATGAGTGCTAGGAAACTCCTCCGAGAAAGGGTGATAGAACACTGTGAAATGAATTCACATATCACAACAGATCACAGAAGAGAAACGTGTAACTCTGTGAGTTGCATTCACACATGGCAATGCAGTTTCTCAGAAAGCTTCTCTTAGTTATTATGTGAGGATATTTCCCTTATCACCATGGGCCCCAATAGGCTCCCAAATATCACTTTGCAGATTCCACGAAAAGAGTGTTAGCAAACTGCTTCTTGAGGCAGAGGTTGTAACTCTGTGAGATGAACTCACAGATCAGAAAGAAGTTTCTCAGAAAGCTTCTTTCACGTTTGAACGGATGAAATTTCCTTTATCAGCGTAGGCCTCAATGTGATCCAAAGAAGCCCTTCTCAGATTCCTCAAAGACAGTGTTAATGGACTGCTCCACGAAACATAAGTGTAACTCTGTGAGATGAATTCACACATCACCAAGAAGTTTCTAAGAAAGCTTCTTTCTTGTTTTCATCTGTGGATATTCCTTTGTCACTGTAATGTTCATTGCGCTATGAAGTATCTAATTGCAGATTTCCAGAAAACTGTGCTAACAAACAGATCACAGAAGAGAAACGTGTAACTCTGTGAGTTGCATTCACACATGGCAATGCAGTTTCTCAGAAAGCTTCTCTTTAGTTATTATGTGAGGATATTTCCCTTATCACCATGGGCCCCAATAGGCTCCCAAATATCACTTTGCAGATTCCACGAAAAGAGTGTTAGCAAACTGCTTCTTGAGGCAGAGGTTGTAACTCTGTGAGATGAACTCACAGATCAGAAAGAAGTTTCTCAGAAAGCTTCTTTCACGTTTTGAACGGATGAAATTTCCTTTATCAGCGTAGGCCTCAATGTGATCCAAAGAAGCCCTTCTCAGATTCCTCAAAGACAGTGTTAATGGACTGCTCCACGAAACATAAGTGTAACTCTGTGAGATGAATTCACACATCACCAAGAAGTTTCTAAGAAAGCTTCTTTCTTGTTTTCATCTGTGGATATTTCCTTTGTCACTGTAATGTTCATTGCGCTATGAAGTATCTAATTGCAGATTTCCAGAAAACTGTGCTAACAAACAGATCACAGAAGAGAAACGTGTAACTCTGTGAGTTGCATTCACACATGGCAATGCAGTTTCTCAGAAAGCTTCTCTTTAGTTATTATGTGAGGATATTTCCCTTATCACCATGGGCCCCAATAGGCTCCCAAATATCACTTTGCAGATTCCACGAAAAGAGTGTTAGCAAACTGCTTCTTGAGGCAGAGGTTGTAACTCTGTGAGATGAACTCACAGATCAGAAAGAAGTTTCTCAGAAAGCTTCTTTCACGTTTTGAACGGATGAAATTTCCTTTATCAGCGTAGGCCTCAATGTGATCCAAAGAAGCCCTTCTCAGATTCCTCAAAGACAGTGTTAATGGACTGCTCCACGAAACATAAGTGTAACTCTGTGAGATGAATTCACACATCACCAAGAAGTTTCTAAGAAAGCTTCTTTCTTGTTTTCATCTGTGGATATTCCTTTGTCACTGTAATGTTCATTGCGCTATGAAGTATCTAATTGCAGATTTCCAGAAAACTGTGCTAACAAACAGATCACAGAAGAGAAACGTGTAACTCTGTGAGTTGCATTCACACATGGCAATGCAGTTTCTCAGAAAGCTTCTCTTTAGTTATTATGTGAGGATATTTCCCTTATCACCATGGGCCCCAATAGGCTCCCAAATATCACTTTGCAGATTCCACGAAAAGAGTGTTAGCAAACTGCTTCTTGAGGCAGAGGTTGTAACTCTGTGAGATGAACTCACAGATCAGAAAGAAGTTTCTCAGAAAGCTTCTTTCACGTTTTGAACGGATGAAATTTCCTTTATCAGCGTAGGCCTCAATGTGATCCAAAGAAGCCCTTCTCAGATTCCTCAAAGACAGTGTTAATGGACTGCTCCACGAAACATAAGTGTAACTCTGTGAGATGAATTCACACATCACCAAGAAGTTTCTAAGAAAGCTTCTTTCTTGTTTTCTTCTGTGGATATTCCTTTGTCACTGTAATGTTCTTTGCGCTATGAAGTATCTAATTGCAGATTTCCAGAAAACTGTGCTAACAAACAGATCACAGAAGAGAAACGTGTAACTCTGTGAGTTGCATTCACACATGGCAATGCAGTTTCTCAGAAAGCTTCTCTTTAGTTATTATGTGAGGATATTTCCCTTATCACCATGGGCCCCAATAGGCTCCCAAATATCACTTTGCAGATTCCACGAAAAGAGTGTTAGCAAACTGCTTCTTGAGGCAGAGGTTGTAACTCTGTGAGATGAACTCACAGATCAGAAAGAAGTTTCTCAGAAAGCTTCTTTCACGTTTTGAACGGATGAAATTTCCTTTATCAGCGTAGGCCTCAATGTGATCCAAAGAAGCCCTTCTCAGATTCCTCAAAGACAGTGTTAATGGACTGCTCCACGAAACATAAGTGTAACTCTGTGAGATGAATTCACACATCACCAAGAAGTTTCTAAGAAAGCTTCTTTCTTGTTTTCTTCTGTGGATATTCCTTTGTCACTGTAATGTTCTTT
The DNA here is from genome assembly GCF_007565055.1 of Rhinopithecus roxellana. Classification (NCBI taxonomy): domain Eukaryota; kingdom Metazoa; phylum Chordata; class Mammalia; order Primates; family Cercopithecidae; genus Rhinopithecus; species Rhinopithecus roxellana. Next base: position 28,584 of record NW_022143036.1, on the reverse strand, counting down.
GCGCTATGAAGTATCTAATTGCAGATTTCCAGAAAACTGTGCTAACAAACAGATCACAGAAGAGAAACGTGTAACTCTGTGAGTTGCATTCACACATGGCAATGCAGTTTCTCAGAAAGCTTCTCTTTAGTTATTATGTGAGGATATTTCCCTTATCACCATGGGCCCCAATAGGCTCCCAAATATCACTTTGCAGATTCCACGAAAAGAGTGTTAGCAAACTGCTTCTTGAGGCAGAGGTTGTAACTCTGTGAGATGAACTCACAGATCAGAAAGAAGTTTCTCAGAAAGCTTCTTTCACGTTTTGAACGGATGAAATTTCCTTTATCAGCGTAGGCCTCAATGTGATCCAAAGAAGCCCTTCTCAGATTCCTCAAAGACAGTGTTAATGGACTGCTCCACGAAACATAAGTGTAACTCTGTGAGATGAATTCACACATCACCAAGAAGTTTCTAAGAAAGCTTCTTTCTTGTTTTCTTCTGTGGATATTCCTTTGTCACTGTAATGTTCTTTGCGCTATGAAGTATCTAATTGCAGATTTCCAGAAAACTGTGCTAACAAACAGATCACAGAAGAGAAACGTGTAACTCTGTGAGTTGCATTCACACATGGCAATGCAGTTTCTCAGAAAGCTTCTCTTTAGTTATTATGTGAGGATATTTCCCTTATCACCATGGGCCCCAATAGGCTCCCAAATATCACTTTGCAGATTCCACGAAAAGAGTGTTAGCAAACTGCTTCTTGAGGCAGAGGTTGTAACTCTGTGAGATGAACTCACAGATCAGAAAGAAGTTTCTCAGAAAGCTTCTTTCACTTTTATTGGAACGATGATTTCCATTGGCCCCATTGTTTTCAAAGGGATCGGGAATATCTGTTCTCAGATTCCACACAAATAGGGCTAGGCCACGGCCCCACGAAATACAGCTGCAACTTAGTGAGTTGAATTCACACATCACAAAGCGGTTTCTCAGAAAGCTTCTTTCTTTAGTAAGACGAGGTTATTTGTGGTCTTGGAGCGCCACCGTGTGTCCTATTGCAGATACTGCGAAAATTCTGCTAGGAAGTTTCTCAGTGGAAACAATGATGGACATCTGTGGGGTGAATTCACCCACAACAAAGAAGTTTTTGAGAAGGCTTCTCTGCAGGTTTCTCTGAGGATAGTTCCTTATTCAGCATGCGATTTAATGATATCCAAGACATCACATCTGAGATTCCTCAAAATGAGTGCTAGGAAACTCCTCCGAGAAAGGGTGATAGAACACTGTGAAATGAATTCACATATCACAAAGCAGTTTCTCAGAAAGTTTGGTTCCTCTTTCTCTTGAAGGATATTTCCTTTCTCCTTCTATTCTTCAAAGCTATCTGAAATATCACTTCTCGGAATCCACGGAAACAGTCCTAAGAAACGGCTCCAAAAAACACTGGCGTAACACTGTGAGTTGCATTCACACATGGCAATGCAGTTTCTCAGAAAGCTTCTCTTTAGTTATTATGTGAGGATATTTCCCTTATCACCATGGGCCCCAATAGGCTCCCAAATATCACTTTGCAGATTCCACGAAAAGAGTGTTAGCAAACTGCTTCTTGAGGCAGAGGTTGTAACTCTGTGAGATGAACTCACAGATCAGAAAGAAGTTTCTCAGAAAGCTTCTTTCACGTTTTGAACGGATGAAATTTCCTTTATCAGCGTAGGCCTCAATGTGATCCAAAGAAGCCCTTCTCAGATTCCTCAAAGACAGTGTTAATGGACTGCTCCACGAAACATAAGTGTAACTCTGTGAGATGAATTCACACATCACCAAGAAGTTTCTAAGAAAGCTTCTTTCTTGTTTTCATCTGTGGATATTTCCTTTGTCACTGTAATGTTCATTGCGCTATGAAGTATCTAATTGCAGATTTCCAGAAAACTGTGCTAACAAACAGATCACAGAAGAGAAACGTGTAACTCTGTGAGTTGCATTCACACATGGCAATGCAGTTTCTCAGAAAGCTTCTCTTTAGTTATTATGTGAGGATATTTCCCTTATCACCATGGGCCCCAATAGGCTCCCAAATATCACTTTGCAGATTCCACGAAAAGAGTGTTAGCAAACTGCTTCTTGAGGCAGAGGTTGTAACTCTGTGAGATGAACTCACAGATCAGAAAGAAGTTTCTCAGAAAGCTTCTTTCACGTTTTGAACGGATGAAATTTCCTTTATCAGCGTAGGCCTCAATGTGATCCAAAGAAGCCCTTCTCAGATTCCTCAAAGACAGTGTTAATGGACTGCTCCACGAAACATAAGTGTAACTCTGTGAGATGAATTCACACATCACCAAGAAGTTTCTAAGAAAGCTTCTTTCTTGTTTTCTTCTGTGGATATTCCTTTGTCACTGTAATGTTCTTTGCGCTATGAAGTATCTAATTGCAGATTTCCAGAAAACTGTGCTAACAAACAGATCACAGAAGAGAAACGTGTAACTCTGTGAGTTGCATTCACACATGGCAATGCAGTTTCTCAGAAAGCTTCTCTTTAGTTATTATGTGAGGATATTTCCCTTATCACCATGGGCCCCAATAGGCTCCCAAATATCACTTTGCAGATTCCACGAAAAGAGTGTTAGCAAACTGCTTCTTGAGGCAGAGGTTGTAACTCTGTGAGATGAACTCACAGATCAGAAAGAAGTTTCTCAGAAAGCTTCTTTCACGTTTTGAACGGATGAAATTTCCTTTATCAGCGTAGGCCTCAATGTGATCCAAAGAAGCCCTTCTCAGATTCCTCAAAGACAGTGTTAATGGACTGCTCCACGAAACATAAGTGTAACTCTGTGAGATGAATTCACACATCACCAAGAAGTTTCTAAGAAAGCTTCTTTCTTGTTTTCTTCTGTGGATATTCCTTTGTCACTGTAATGTTCTTTGCGCTATGAAGTATCTAATTGCAGATTTCCAGAAAACTGTGCTAACAAACAGATCACAGAAGAGAAACGTGTAACTCTGTGAGTTGCATTCACACATGGCAATGCAGTTTCTCAGAAAGCTTCTCTTTAGTTATTATGTGAGGATATTTCCCTTATCACCATGGGCCCCAATAGGCTCCCAAATATCACTTTGCAGATTCCACGAAAAGAGTGTTAGCAAACTGCTTCTTGAGGCAGAGGTTGTAACTCTGTGAGATGAACTCACAGATCAGAAAGAAGTTTCTCAGAAAGCTTCTTTCACGTTTTGAACGGATGAAATTTCCTTTATCAGCGTAGGCCTCAATGTGATCCAAAGAAGCCCTTCTCAGATTCCTCAAAGACAGTGTTAATGGACTGCTCCACGAAACATAAGTGTAACTCTGTGAGATGAATTCACACATCACCAAGAAGTTTCTAAGAAAGCTTCTTTCTTGTTTTCTTCTGTGGATATTCCTTTGTCACTGTAATGTTCATTTGCGCTATGAAGTATCTAATTGCAGATTTCCAGAAAACTGTGCTAACAAACAGATCACAGAAGAGAAACGTGTAACTCTGTGAGTTGCATTCACACATGGCAATGCAGTTTCTCAGAAAGCTTCTCTTTAGTTATTATGTGAGGATATTTCCCTTATCACCATGGGCCCCAATAGGCTCCCAAATATCACTTTGCAGATTCCACGAAAAGAGTGTTAGCAAACTGCTTCTTGAGGCAGAGGTTGTAACTCTGTGAGATGAACTCACAGATCAGAAAGAAGTTTCTCAGAAAGCTTCTTTCACGTTTTGAACGGATGAAATTTCCTTTATCAGCGTAGGCCTCAATGTGATCCAAAGAAGCCCTTCTCAGATTCCTCAAAGACAGTGTTAATGGACTGCTCCACGAAACATAAGTGTAACTCTGTGAGATGAATTCACACATCACCAAGAAGTTTCTAAGAAAGCTTCTTTCTTGTTTTCATTCTGTGGATATTCCTTTGTCACTGTAATGTTCTTTGCGCTATGAAGTATCTAATTGCAGATTTCCAGAAAACTGTGCTAACAAACAGATCACAGAAGAGAAACGTGTAACTCTGTGAGTTGCATTCACACATGGCAATGCAGTTTCTCAGAAAGCTTCTCTTTAGTTATTATGTGAGGATATTTCCCTTATCACCATGGGCCCCAATAGGCTCCCAAATATCACTTTGCAGATTCCACGAAAAGAGTGTTAGCAAACTGCTTCTTGAGGCAGAGGTTGTAACTCTGTGAGATGAACTCACAGATCAGAAAGAAGTTTCTCAGAAAGCTTCTTTCACGTTTTGAACGGATGAAATTTCCTTTATCAGCGTAGGCCTCAATGTGATCCAAAGAAGCCCTTCTCAGATTCCTCAAAGACAGTGTTAATGGACTGCTCCACGAAACATAAGTGTAACTCTGTGAGATGAATTCACACATCACCAAGAAGTTTCTAAGAAAGCTTCTTTCTTGTTTTCTTCTGTGGATATTCCTTTGTCACTGTAATGTTCTTTGCGCTATGAAGTATCTAATTGCAGATTTCCAGAAAACTGTGCTAACAAACAGATCACAGAAGAGAAACGTGTAACTCTGTGAGTTGCATTCACACATGGCAATGCAGTTTCTCAGAAAGCTTCTCTTTAGTTATTATGTGAGGATATTTCCCTTATCACCATGGGCCCCAATAGGCTCCCAAATATCACTTTGCAGATTCCACGAAAAGAGTGTTAGCAAACTGCTTCTTGAGGCAGAGGTTGTAACTCTGTGAGATGAACTCACAGATCAGAAAGAAGTTTCTCAGAAAGCTTCTTTCACGTTTTGAACGGATGAAATTTCCTTTATCAGCGTAGGCCTCAATGTGATCCAAAGAAGCCCTTCTCAGATTCCTCAAAGACAGTGTTAATGGACTGCTCCACGAAACATAAGTGTAACTCTGTGAGATGAATTCACACATCACCAAGAAGTTTCTAAGAAAGCTTCTTTCTTGTTTTCATCTGTGGATATTCCTTTGTCACTGTAATGTTCATTGCGCTATGAAGTATCTAATTGCAGATTTCCAGAAAACTGTGCTAACAAACAGATCACAGAAGAGAAACGTGTAACTCTGTGAGTTGCATTCACACATGGCAATGCAGTTTCTCAGAAAGCTTCTCTTTAGTTATTATGTGAGGATATTTCCCTTATCACCATGGGCCCCAATAGGCTCCCAAATATCACTTTGCAGATTCCACGAAAAGAGTGTTAGCAAACTGCTTCTTGAGGCAGAGGTTGTAACTCTGTGAGATGAACTCACAGATCAGAAAGAAGTTTCTCAGAAAGCTTCTTTCACGTTTTGAACGGATGAAATTTCCTTTATCAGCGTAGGCCTCAATGTGATCCAAAGAAGCCCTTCTCAGATTCCTCAAAGACAGTGTTAATGGACTGCTCCACGAAACATAAGTGTAACTCTGTGAGATGAATTCACACATCACCAAGAAGTTTCTAAGAAAGCTTCTTTCTTGTTTTCATCTGTGGATATTCCTTTGTCACTGTAATGTTCATTTGCGCTATGAAGTATCTAATTGCAGATTTCCAGAAAACTGTGCTAACAAACAGATCACAGAAGAGAAACGTGTAACTCTGTGAGTTGCATTCACACATGGCAATGCAGTTTCTCAGAAAGCTTCTCTTTAGTTATTATGTGAGGATATTTCCCTTATCACCATGGGCCCCAATAGGCTCCCAAATATCACTTTGCAGATTCCACGAAAAGAGTGTTAGCAAACTGCTTCTTGAGGCAGAGGTTGTAACTCTGTGAGATGAACTCACAGATCAGAAAGAAGTTTCTCAGAAAGCTTCTTTCACGTTTTGAACGGATGAAATTTCCTTTATCAGCGTAGGCCTCAATGTGATCCAAAGAAGCCCTTCTCAGATTCCTCAAAGACAGTGTTAATGGACTGCTCCACGAAACATAAGTGTAACTCTGTGAGATGAATTCACACATCACCAAGAAGTTTCTAAGAAAGCTTCTTTCTTGTTTTCTTCTGTGGATATTCCTTTGTCACTGTAATGTTCTTTGCGCTATGAAGTATCTAATTGCAGATTTCCAGAAAACTGTGCTAACAAACAGATCACAGAAGAGAAACGTGTAACTCTGTGAGTTGCATTCACACATGGCAATGCAGTTTCTCAGAAAGCTTCTCTTTAGTTATTATGTGAGGATATTTCCCTTATCACCATGGGCCCCAATAGGCTCCCAAATATCACTTTGCAGATTCCACGAAAAGAGTGTTAGCAAACTGCTTCTTGAGGCAGAGGTTGTAACTCTGTGAGATGAACTCACAGATCAGAAAGAAGTTTCTCAGAAAGCTTCTTTCACGTTTTGAACGGATGAAATTTCCTTTATCAGCGTAGGCCTCAATGTGATCCAAAGAAGCCCTTCTCAGATTCCTCAAAGACAGTGTTAATGGACTGCTCCACGAAACATAAGTGTAACTCTGTGAGATGAATTCACACATCACCAAGAAGTTTCTAAGAAAGCTTCTTTCTTGTTTTCATCTGTGGATATTCCTTTGTCACTGTAATGTTCATTGCGCTATGAAGTATCTAATTGCAGATTTCCAGAAAACTGTGCTAACAAACAGATCACAGAAGAGAAACGTGTAACTCTGTGAGTTGCATTCACACATGGCAATGCAGTTTCTCAGAAAGCTTCTCTTTAGTTATTATGTGAGGATATTTCCCTTATCACCATGGGCCCCAATAGGCTCCCAAATATCACTTTGCAGATTCCACGAAAAGAGTGTTAGCAAACTGCTTCTTGAGGCAGAGGTTGTAACTCTGTGAGATGAACTCACAGATCAGAAAGAAGTTTCTCAGAAAGCTTCTTTCACGTTTTGAACGGATGAAATTTCCTTTATCAGCGTAGGCCTCAATGTGATCCAAAGAAGCCCTTCTCAGATTCCTCAAAGACAGTGTTAATGGACTGCTCCACGAAACATAAGTGTAACTCTGTGAGATGAATTCACACATCACCAAGAAGTTTCTAAGAAAGCTTCTTTCTTGTTTTCTTCTGTGGATATTCCTTTGTCACTGTAATGTTCATTGCGCTATGAAGTATCTAATTGCAGATTTCCAGAAAACTGTGCTAACAAACAGATCACAGAAGAGAAACGTGTAACTCTGTGAGTTGCATTCACACATGGCAATGCAGTTTCTCAGAAAGCTTCTCTTTAGTTATTATGTGAGGATATTTCCCTTATCACCATGGGCCCCAATAGGCTCCCAAATATCACTTTGCAGATTCCACGAAAAGAGTGTTAGCAAACTGCTTCTTGAGGCAGAGGTTGTAACTCTGTGAGATGAACTCACAGATCAGAAAGAAGTTTCTCAGAAAGCTTCTTTCACGTTTTGAACGGATGAAATTTCCTTTATCAGCGTAGGCCTCAATGTGATCCAAAGAAGCCCTTCTCAGATTCCTCAAAGACAGTGTTAATGGACTGCTCCACGAAACATAAGTGTAACTCTGTGAGATGAATTCACACATCACCAAGAAGTTTCTAAGAAAGCTTCTTTCTTGTTTTCATCTGTGGATATTCCTTTGTCACTGTAATGTTCATTGCGCTATGAAGTATCTAATTGCAGATTTCCAGAAAACTGTGCTAACAAACAGATCACAGAAGAGAAACGTGTAACTGCGTAACTCTGTGAGTTGCATTCACACATGGCAATGCAGTTTCTCAGAAAGCTTCTCTTTAGTTATTATGTGAGGATATTTCCCTTATCACCATGGGCCCCAATAGGCTCCCAAATATCACTTTGCAGATTCCACGAAAAGAGTGTTAGCAAACTGCTTCTTGAGGCAGAGGTTGTAACTCTGTGAGATGAACTCACAGATCAGAAAGAAGTTTCTCAGAAAGCTTCTTTCACGTTTTGAACGGATGAAATTTCCTTTATCAGCGTAGGCCTCAATGTGATCCAAAGAAGCCCTTCTCAGATTCCTCAAAGACAGTGTTAATGGACTGCTCCACGAAACATAAGTGTAACTCTGTGAGATGAATTCACACATCACCAAGAAGTTTCTAAGAAAGCTTCTTTCTTGTTTTCATCTGTGGATATTCCTTTGTCACTGTAATGTTCATTGCGCTATGAAGTATCTAATTGCAGATTTCCAGAAAACTGTGCTAACAAACAGATCACAGAAGAGAAACGTGTAACTCTGTGAGTTGCATTCACACATGGCAATGCAGTTTCTCAGAAAGCTTCTCTTTAGTTATTATGTGAGGATATTTCCCTTATCACCATGGGCCCCAATAGGCTCCCAAATATCACTTTGCAGATTCCACGAAAAGAGTGTTAGCAAACTGCTTCTTGAGGCAGAGGTTGTAACTCTGTGAGATGAACTCACAGATCAGAAAGAAGTTTCTCAGAAAGCTTCTTTCACGTTTTGAACGGATGAAATTTCCTTTATCAGCGTAGGCCTCAATGTGATCCAAAGAAGCCCTTCTCAGATTCCTCAAAGACAGTGTTAATGGACTGCTCCACGAAACATAAGTGTAACTCTGTGAGATGAATTCACACATCACCAAGAAGTTTCTAAGAAAGCTTCTTTCTTGTTTTCATCTGTGGATATTCCTTTGTCACTGTAATGTTCTTTGCGCTATGAAGTATCTAATTGCAGATTTCCAGAAAACTGTGCTAACAAACAGATCACAGAAGAGAAACGTGTAACTCTGTGAGTTGCATTCACACATGGCAATGCAGTTTCTCAGAAAGCTTCTCTTTAGTTATTATGTGAGGATATTTCCCTTATCACCATGGGCCCCAATAGGCTCCCAAATATCACTTTGCAGATTCCACGAAAAGAGTGTTAGCAAACTGCTTCTTGAGGCAGAGGTTGTAACTCTGTGAGATGAACTCACAGATCAGAAAGAAGTTTCTCAGAAAGCTTCTTTCACGTTTTGAACGGATGAAATTTCCTTTATCAGCGTAGGCCTCAATGTGATCCAAAGAAGCCCTTCTCAGATTCCTCAAAGACAGTGTTAATGGACTGCTCCACGAAACATAAGTGTAACTCTGTGAGATGAATTCACACATCACCAAGAAGTTTCTAAGAAAGCTTCTTTCTTGTTTTCTTCTGTGGATATTCCTTTGTCACTGTAATGTTCTTTGCGCTATGAAGTATCTAATTGCAGATTTCCAGAAAACTGTGCTAACAAACAGATCACAGAAGAGAAACGTGTAACTCTGTGAGTTGCATTCACACATGGCAATGCAGTTTCTCAGAAAGCTTCTCTTTAGTTATTATGTGAGGATATTTCCCTTATCACCATGGGCCCCAATAGGCTCCCAAATATCACTTTGCAGATTCCACGAAAAGAGTGTTAGCAAACTGCTTCTTGAGGCAGAGGTTGTAACTCTGTGAGATGAACTCACAGATCAGAAAGAAGTTTCTCAGAAAGCTTCTTTCACGTTTTGAACGGATGAAATTTCCTTTATCAGCGTAGGCCTCAATGTGATCCAAAGAAGCCCTTCTCAGATTCCTCAAAGACAGTGTTAATGGACTGCTCCACGAAACATAAGTGTAACTCTGTGAGATGAATTCACACATCACCAAGAAGTTTCTAAGAAAGCTTCTTTCTTGTTTTCTTCTGTGGATATTCCTTTGTCACTGTAATGTTCTTTGCGCTATGAAGTATCTAATTGCAGATTTCCAGAAAACTGTGCTAACAAACAGATCACAGAAGAGAAACGTGTAACTCTGTGAGTTGCATTCACACATGGCAATGCAGTTTCTCAGAAAGCTTCTCTTTAGTTATTATGTGAGGATATTTCCCTTATCACCATGGGCCCCAATAGGCTCCCAAATATCACTTTGCAGATTCCACGAAAAGAGTGTTAGCAAACTGCTTCTTGAGGCAGAGGTTGTAACTCTGTGAGATGAACTCACAGATCAGAAAGAAGTTTCTCAGAAAGCTTCTTTCACGTTTTGAACGGATGAAATTTCCTTTATCAGCGTAGGCCTCAATGTGATCCAAAGAAGCCCTTCTCAGATTCCTCAAAGACAGTGTTAATGGACTGCTCCACGAAACATAAGTGTAACTCTGTGAGATGAATTCACACATCACCAAGAAGTTTCTAAGAAAGCTTCTTTCTTGTTTTCATCTGTGGATATTCCTTTGTCACTGTAATGTTCATTTGCGCTATGAAGTATCTAATTGCAGATTTCCAGAAAACTGTGCTAACAAACAGATCACAGAAGAGAAACGTGTAACTCTGTGAGTTGCATTCACACATGGCAATGCAGTTTCTCAGAAAGCTTCTCTTTAGTTATTATGTGAGGATATTTCCCTTATCACCATGGGCCCCAATAGGCTCCCAAATATCACTTTGCAGATTCCACGAAAAGAGTGTTAGCAAACTGCTTCTTGAGGCAGAGGTTGTAACTCTGTGAGATGAACTCACAGATCAGAAAGAAGTTTCTCAGAAAGCTTCTTTCACGTTTTGAACGGATGAAATTTCCTTTATCAGCGTAGGCCTCAATGTGATCCAAAGAAGCCCTTCTCAGATTCCTCAAAGACAGTGTTAATGGACTGCTCCACGAAACATAAGTGTAACTCTGTGAGATGAATTCACACATCACCAAGAAGTTTCTAAGAAAGCTTCTTTCTTGTTTTCATCTGTGGATATTCCTTTGTCACTGTAATGTTCATTGCGCTATGAAGTATCTAATTGCAGATTTCCAGAAAACTGTGCTAACAAACAGATCACAGAAGAGAAACGTGTAACTCTGTGAGTTGCATTCACACATGGCAATGCAGTTTCTCAGAAAGCTTCTCTTTAGTTATTATGTGAGGATATTTCCCTTATCACCATGGGCCCCAATAGGCTCCCAAATATCACTTTGCAGATTCCACGAAAAGAGTGTTAGCAAACTGCTTCTTGAGGCAGAGGTTGTAACTCTGTGAGATGAACTCACAGATCAGAAAGAAGTTTCTCAGAAAGCTTCTTTCACGTTTTGAACGGATGAAATTTCCTTTATCAGCGTAGGCCTCAATGTGATCCAAAGAAGCCCTTCTCAGATTCCTCAAAGACAGTGTTAATGGACTGCTCCACGAAACATAAGTGTAACTCTGTGAGATGAATTCACACATCACCAAGAAGTTTCTAAGAAAGCTTCTTTCTTGTTTTCATTCTGTGGATATTCCTTTGTCACTGTAATGTTCATTTGCGCTATGAAGTATCTAATTGCAGATTTCCAGAAAACTGTGCTAACAAACAGATCACAGAAGAGAAACGTGTAACTCTGTGAGTTGCATTCACACATGGCAATGCAGTTTCTCAGAAAGCTTCTCTTTAGTTATTATGTGAGGATATTTCCCTTATCACCATGGGCCCCAATAGGCTCCCAAATATCACTTTGCAGATTCCACGAAAAGAGTGTTAGCAAACTGCTTCTTGAGGCAGAGGTTGTAACTCTGTGAGATGAACTCACAGATCAGAAAGAAGTTTCTCAGAAAGCTTCTTTCACGTTTTGAACGGATGAAATTTCCTTTATCAGCGTAGGCCTCAATGTGATCCAAAGAAGCCCTTCTCAGATTCCTCAAAGACAGTGTTAATGGACTGCTCCACGAAACATAAGTGTAACTCTGTGAGATGAATTCACACATCACCAAGAAGTTTCTAAGAAAGCTTCTTTCTTGTTTTCTTCTGTGGATATTCCTTTGTCACTGTAATGTTCATTGCGCTATGAAGTATCTAATTGCAGATTTCCAGAAAACTGTGCTAACAAACAGATCACAGAAGAGAAACGTGTAACTCTGTGAGTTGCATTCACACATGGCAATGCAGTTTCTCAGAAAGCTTCTCTTTAGTTATTATGTGAGGATATTTCCCTTATCACCATGGGCCCCAATAGGCTCCCAAATATCACTTTGCAGATTCCACGAAAAGAGTGTTAGCAAACTGCTTCTTGAGGCAGAGGTTGTAACTCTGTGAGATGAACTCACAGATCAGAAAGAAGTTTCTCAGAAAGCTTCTTTCACGTTTTGAACGGATGAAATTTCCTTTATCAGCGTAGGCCTCAATGTGATCCAAAGAAGCCCTTCTCAGATTCCTCAAAGACAGTGTTAATGGACTGCTCCACGAAACATAAGTGTAACTCTGTGAGATGAATTCACACATCACCAAGAAGTTTCTAAGAAAGCTTCTTCTTGTTTCATTCTGTGGATATTCCTTTGTCACTGTAATGTTCATTGCGCTATGAAGTATCTAATTGCAGATTTCCAGAAAACTGTGCTAACAAACAGATCACAGAAGAGAAACGTGTAACTCTGTGAGTTGCATTCACACATGGCAATGCAGTTTCTCAGAAAGCTTCTCTTTAGTTATTATGTGAGGATATTTCCCTTATCACCATGGGCCCCAATAGGCTCCCAAATATCACTTTGCAGATTCCACGAAAAGAGTGTTAGCAAACTGCTTCTTGAGGCAGAGGTTGTAACTCTGTGAGATGAACTCACAGATCAGAAAGAAGTTTCTCAGAAAGCTTCTTTCACGTTTTGAACGGATGAAATTTCCTTTATCAGCGTAGGCCTCAATGTGATCCAAAGAAGCCCTTCTCAGATTCCTCAAAGACAGTGTTAATGGACTGCTCCACGAAACATAAGTGTAACTCTGTGAGATGAATTCACACATCACCAAGAAGTTTCTAAGAAAGCTTCTTTCTTGTTTTCATCTGTGGATATTCCTTTGTCACTGTAATGTTCATTGCGCTATGAAGTATCTAATTGCAGATTTCCAGAAAACTGTGCTAACAAACAGATCACAGAAGAGAAACGTGTAACTCTGTGAGTTGCATTCACACATGGCAATGCAGTTTCTCAGAAAGCTTCTCTTTAGTTATTATGTGAGGATATTTCCCTTATCACCATGGGCCCCAATAGGCTCCCAAATATCACTTTGCAGATTCCACGAAAAGAGTGTTAGCAAACTGCTTCTTGAGGCAGAGGTTGTAACTCTGTGAGATGAACTCACAGATCAGAAAGAAGTTTCTCAGAAAGCTTCTTTCACGTTTTGAACGGATGAAATTTCCTTTATCAGCGTAGGCCTCAATGTGATCCAAAGAAGCCCTTCTCAGATTCCTCAAAGACAGTGTTAATGGACTGCTCCACGAAACATAAGTGTAACTCTGTGAGATGAATTCACACATCACCAAGAAGTTTCTAAGAAAGCTTCTTTCTTGTTTTCATCTGTGGATATTCCTTTGTCACTGTAATGTTCATTGCGCTATGAAGTATCTAATTGCAGATTTCCAGAAAACTGTGCTAACAAACAGATCACAGAAGAGAAACGTGTAACTCTGTGAGTTGCATTCACACATGGCAATGCAGTTTCTCAGAAAGCTTCTCTTTAGTTATTATGTGAGGATATTTCCCTTATCACCATGGGCCCCAATAGGCTCCCAAATATCACTTTGCAGATTCCACGAAAAGAGTGTTAGCAAACTGCTTCTTGAGGCAGAGGTTGTAACTCTGTGAGATGAACTCACAGATCAGAAAGAAGTTTCTCAGAAAGCTTCTTTCACGTTTTGAACGGATGAAATTTCCTTTATCAGCGTAGGCCTCAATGTGATCCAAAGAAGCCCTTCTCAGATTCCTCAAAGACAGTGTTAATGGACTGCTCCACGAAACATAAGTGTAACTCTGTGAGATGAATTCACACATCACCAAGAAGTTTCTAAGAAAGCTTCTTTCTTGTTTTCATCTGTGGATATTCCTTTGTCACTGTAATGTTCATTGCGCTATGAAGTATCTAATTGCAGATTTCCAGAAAACTGTGCTAACAAACAGATCACAGAAGAGAAACGTGTAACTCTGTGAGTTGCATTCACACATGGCAATGCAGTTTCTCAGAAAGCTTCTCTTTAGTTATTATGTGAGGATATTTCCCTTATCACCATGGGCCCCAATAGGCTCCCAAATATCACTTTGCAGATTCCACGAAAAGAGTGTTAGCAAACTGCTTCTTGAGGCAGAGGTTGTAACTCTGTGAGATGAACTCACAGATCAGAAAGAAGTTTCTCAGAAAGCTTCTTTCACGTTTTGAACGGATGAAATTTCCTTTATCAGCGTAGGCCTCAATGTGATCCAAAGAAGCCCTTCTCAGATTCCTCAAAGACAGTGTTAATGGACTGCTCCACGAAACATAAGTGTAACTCTGTGAGATGAATTCACACATCACCAAGAAGTTTCTAAGAAAGCTTCTTTCTTGTTTTCTTCTGTGGATATTCCTTTGTCACTGTAATGTTCTTTGCGCTATGAAGTATCTAATTGCAGATTTCCAGAAAACTGTGCTAACAAACAGATCACAGAAGAGAAACGTGTAACTCTGTGAGTTGCATTCACACATGGCAATGCAGTTTCTCAGAAAGCTTCTCTTAGTTATTATGTGGAGGATATTTCCCTTATCACCATGGGCCCCAATAGGCTCCCCAAATATCACTTTGCAGATTCCACGAAAAGAGTGTTAGCAAACTGCTTCTTGAGGCAGAGGTTTGTAACTCTGTGAGATGAACTCACAGATCAGAAGAAGTTTCTCAGAAAGCTTCTTTCACGTTTTGAACGGATGAAATTTCCTTTATCAGCGTAGGCCTCAATGTGATCCAAAGAAGCCCTTCTCAGATTCTCAAAGACAGTGTTAATGGACTGCTCCACGAAACATAAGTGTAACTCTGTGAGATGAATTACAGTGTTAATGACTGCTCAAAGTAACTCTGTGAGATGAATTCACACATCACCAAGAAGTTTCTAAGAAAGCTTCTTTCTTGTTTTCATCTGTGGATATTTCCTTTGTCACTGTAATGTTCATTTGCGCTATGAAGTATCTAATTGCAGATTTCCAGAAAACTGTGCTAACAAACAGATCACAGAAGAGAAACGTGTAACTCTGTGAGTTGCATTCACACATGGCAATGCAGTTTCTCAGAAAGCTTCTCTTTAGTTATTATGTGAGGATATTTCCCTTATCACCATGGGCCCCAATAGGCTCCCAAATATCACTTTGCAGATTCCACGAAAAGAGTGTTAGCAAACTGCTTCTTGAGGCAGAGGTTGTAACTCTGTGAGATGAACTCACAGATCAGAAAGAAGTTTCTCAGAAAGCTTCTTTCACGTTTTGAACGGATGAAATTTCCTTTATCAGCGTAGGCCTCAATGTGATCCAAAGAAGCCCTTCTCAGATTCCTCAAAGACAGTGTTAATGGACTGCTCCACGAAACATAAGTGTAACTCTGTGAGATGAATTCACACATCACCAAGAAGTTTCTAAGAAAGCTTCTTTCTTGTTTTCATCTGTGGATATTCCTTTGTCACTGTAATGTTCATTGCGCTATGAAGTATCTAATTGCAGATTTCCAGAAAACTGTGCTAACAAACAGATCACAGAAGAGAAACGTGTAACTCTGTGAGTTGCATTCACACATGGCAATGCAGTTTCTCAGAAAGCTTCTCTTTAGTTATTATGTGAGGATATTTCCCTTATCACCATGGGCCCCAATAGGCTCCCAAATATCACTTTGCAGATTCCACGAAAAGAGTGTTAGCAAACTGCTTCTTGAGGCAGAGGTTGTAACTCTGTGAGATGAACTCACAGATCAGAAAGAAGTTTCTCAGAAAGCTTCTTTCACGTTTTGAACGGATGAAATTTCCTTTATCAGCGTAGGCCTCAATGTGATCCAAAGAAGCCCTTCTCAGATTCCTCAAAGACAGTGTTAATGGACTGCTCCACGAAACATAAGTGTAACTCTGTGAGATGAATTCACACATCACCAAGAAGTTTCTAAGAAAGCTTCTTTCTTGTTTTCATTCTGTGGATATTCCTTTGTCACTGTAATGTTCATTTGCGCTATGAAGTATCTAATTGCAGATTTCCAGAAAACTGTGCTAACAAACAGATCACAGAAGAGAAACGTGTAACTCTGTGAGTTGCATTCACACATGGCAATGCAGTTTCTCAGAAAGCTTCTCTTTAGTTATTATGTGAGGATATTTCCCTTATCACCATGGGCCCCAATAGGCTCCCAAATATCACTTTGCAGATTCCACGAAAAGAGTGTTAGCAAACTGCTTCTTGAGGCAGAGGTTGTAACTCTGTGAGATGAACTCACAGATCAGAAAGAAGTTTCTCAGAAAGCTTCTTTCACGTTTTGAACGGATGAAATTTCCTTTATCAGCGTAGGCCTCAATGTGATCCAAAGAAGCCCTTCTCAGATTCCTCAAAGACAGTGTTAATGGACTGCTCCACGAAACATAAGTGTAACTCTGTGAGATGAATTCACACATCACCAAGAAGTTTCTAAGAAAGCTTCTTTCTTGTTTTCATCTGTGGATATTCCTTTGTCACTGTAATGTTCATTGCGCTATGAAGTATCTAATTGCAGATTTCCAGAAAACTGTGCTAACAAACAGATCACAGAAGAGAAACGTGTAACTCTGTGAGTTGCATTCACACATGGCAATGCAGTTTCTCAGAAAGCTTCTCTTTAGTTATTATGTGAGGATATTTCCCTTATCACCATGGGCCCCAATAGGCTCCCAAATATCACTTTGCAGATTCCACGAAAAGAGTGTTAGCAAACTGCTTCTTGAGGCAGAGGTTGTAACTCTGTGAGATGAACTCACAGATCAGAAAGAAGTTTCTCAGAAAGCTTCTTTCACGTTTTGAACGGATGAAATTTCCTTTATCAGCGTAGGCCTCAATGTGATCCAAAGAAGCCCTTCTCAGATTCCTCAAAGACAGTGTTAATGGACTGCTCCACGAAACATAAGTGTAACTCTGTGAGATGAATTCACACATCACCAAGAAGTTTCTAAGAAAGCTTCTTTCTTGTTTTCATCTGTGGATATTCCTTTGTCACTGTAATGTTCATTTGCGCTATGAAGTATCTAATTGCAGATTTCCAGAAAACTGTGCTAACAAACAGATCACAGAAGAGAAACGTGTAACTCTGTGAGTTGCATTCACACATGGCAATGCAGTTTCTCAGAAAGCTTCTCTTTAGTTATTATGTGAGGATATTTCCCTTATCACCATGGGCCCCAATAGGCTCCCAAATATCACTTTGCAGATTCCACGAAAAGAGTGTTAGCAAACTGCTTCTTGAGGCAGAGGTTGTAACTCTGTGAGATGAACTCACAGATCAGAAAGAAGTTTCTCAGAAAGCTTCTTTCACGTTTTGAACGGATGAAATTTCCTTTATCAGCGTAGGCCTCAATGTGATCCAAAGAAGCCCTTCTCAGATTCCTCAAAGACAGTGTTAATGGACTGCTCCACGAAACATAAGTGTAACTCTGTGAGATGAATTCACACATCACCAAGAAGTTTCTAAGAAAGCTTCTTTCTTGTTTTCTTCTGTGGATATTCCTTTGTCACTGTAATGTTCTTTGCGCTATGAAGTATCTAATTGCAGATTTCCAGAAAACTGTGCTAACAAACAGATCACAGAAGAGAAACGTGTAACTCTGTGAGTTGCATTCACACATGGCAATGCAGTTTCTCAGAAAGCTTCTCTTTAGTTATTATGTGAGGATATTTCCCTTATCACCATGGGCCCCAATAGGCTCCCAAATATCACTTTGCAGATTCCACGAAAAGAGTGTTAGCAAACTGCTTCTTGAGGCAGAGGTTGTAACTCTGTGAGATGAACTCACAGATCAGAAAGAAGTTTCTCAGAAAGCTTCTTTCACGTTTTGAACGGATGAAATTTCCTTTATCAGCGTAGGCCTCAATGTGATCCAAAGAAGCCCTTCTCAGATTCCTCAAAGACAGTGTTAATGGACTGCTCCACGAAACATAAGTGTAACTCTGTGAGATGAATTCACACATCACCAAGAAGTTTCTAAGAAAGCTTCTTTCTTGTTTTCATTCTGTGGATATTCCTTTGTCACTGTAATGTTCATTGCGCTATGAAGTATCTAATTGCAGATTTCCAGAAAACTGTGCTAACAAACAGATCACAGAAGAGAAACGTGTAACTCTGTGAGTTGCATTCACACATGGCAATGCAGTTTCTCAGAAAGCTTCTCTTTAGTTATTATGTGAGGATATTTCCCTTATCACCATGGGCCCCAATAGGCTCCCAAATATCACTTTGCAGATTCCACGAAAAGAGTGTTAGCAAACTGCTTCTTGAGGCAGAGGTTGTAACTCTGTGAGATGAACTCACAGATCAGAAAGAAGTTTCTCAGAAAGCTTCTTTCACGTTTTGAACGGATGAAATTTCCTTTATCAGCGTAGGCCTCAATGTGATCCAAAGAAGCCCTTCTCAGATTCCTCAAAGACAGTGTTAATGGACTGCTCCACGAAACATAAGTGTAACTCTGTGAGATGAATTCACACATCACCAAGAAGTTTCTAAGAAAGCTTCTTTCTTGTTTTCATCTGTGGATATTTCCTTTGTCACTGTAATGTTCATTGCGCTATGAAGTATCTAATTGCAGATTTCCAGAAAACTGTGCTAACAAACAGATCACAGAAGAGAAACGTGTAACTCTGTGAGTTGCATTCACACATGGCAATGCAGTTTCTCAGAAAGCTTCTCTTTAGTTATTATGTGAGGATATTTCCCTTATCACCATGGGCCCCAATAGGCTCCCAAATATCACTTTGCAGATTCCACGAAAAGAGTGTTAGCAAACTGCTTCTTGAGGCAGAGGTTGTAACTCTGTGAGATGAACTCACAGATCAGAAAGAAGTTTCTCAGAAAGCTTCTTTCACGTTTTGAACGGATGAAATTTCCTTTATCAGCGTAGGCCTCAATGTGATCCAAAGAAGCCCTTCTCAGATTCCTCAAAGACAGTGTTAATGGACTGCTCCACGAAACATAAGTGTAACTCTGTGAGATGAATTCACACATCACCAAGAAGTTTCTAAGAAAGCTTCTTTCTTGTTTTCATCTGTGGATATTCCTTTGTCACTGTAATGTTCATTGCGCTATGAAGTATCTAATTGCAGATTTCCAGAAAACTGTGCTAACAAACAGATCACAGAAGAGAAACGTGTAACTCTGTGAGTTGCATTCACACATGGCAATGCAGTTTCTCAGAAAGCTTCTCTTTAGTTATTATGTGAGGATATTTCCCTTATCACCATGGGCCCCAATAGGCTCCCAAATATCACTTTGCAGATTCCACGAAAAGAGTGTTAGCAAACTGCTTCTTGAGGCAGAGGTTGTAACTCTGTGAGATGAACTCACAGATCAGAAAGAAGTTTCTCAGAAAGCTTCTTTCACGTTTTGAACGGATGAAATTTCCTTTATCAGCGTAGGCCTCAATGTGATCCAAAGAAGCCCTTCTCAGATTCCTCAAAGACAGTGTTAATGGACTGCTCCACGAAACATAAGTGTAACTCTGTGAGATGAATTCACACATCACCAAGAAGTTTCTAAGAAAGCTTCTTTCTTGTTTTCATCTGTGGATATTCCTTTGTCACTGTAATGTTCATTGCGCTATGAAGTATCTAATTGCAGATTTCCAGAAAACTGTGCTAACAAACAGATCACAGAAGAGAAACGTGTAACTCTGTGAGTTGCATTCACACATGGCAATGCAGTTTCTCAGAAAGCTTCTCTTTAGTTATTATGTGAGGATATTTCCCTTATCACCATGGGCCCCAATAGGCTCCCAAATATCACTTTGCAGATTCCACGAAAAGAGTGTTAGCAAACTGCTTCTTGAGGCAGAGGTTGTAACTCTGTGAGATGAACTCACAGATCAGAAAGAAGTTTCTCAGAAAGCTTCTTTCACGTTTTGAACGGATGAAATTTCCTTTATCAGCGTAGGCCTCAATGTGATCCAAAGAAGCCCTTCTCAGATTCCTCAAAGACAGTGTTAATGGACTGCTCCACGAAACATAAGTGTAACTCTGTGAGATGAATTCACACATCACCAAGAAGTTTCTAAGAAAGCTTCTTTCTTGTTTTCATCTGTGGATATTCCTTTGTCACTGTAATGTTCATTTGCGCTATGAAGTATCTAATTGCAGATTTCCAGAAAACTGTGCTAACAAACAGATCACAGAAGAGAAACGTGTAACTCTGTGAGTTGCATTCACACATGGCAATGCAGTTTCTCAGAAAGCTTCTCTTTAGTTATTATGTGAGGATATTTCCCTTATCACCATGGGCCCCAATAGGCTCCCAAATATCACTTTGCAGATTCCACGAAAAGAGTGTTAGCAAACTGCTTCTTGAGGCAGAGGTTGTAACTCTGTGAGATGAACTCACAGATCAGAAAGAAGTTTCTCAGAAAGCTTCTTTCACGTTTTGAACGGATGAAATTTCCTTTATCAGCGTAGGCCTCAATGTGATCCAAAGAAGCCCTTCTCAGATTCCTCAAAGACAGTGTTAATGGACTGCTCCACGAAACATAAGTGTAACTCTGTGAGATGAATTCACACATCACCAAGAAGTTTCTAAGAAAGCTTCTTTCTTGTTTTCATCTGTGGATATTTCCTTTGTCACTGTAATGTTCATTGCGCTATGAAGTATCTAATTGCAGATTTCCAGAAAACTGTGCTAACAAACAGATCACAGAAGAGAAACGTGTAACTCTGTGAGTTGCATTCACACATGGCAATGCAGTTTCTCAGAAAGCTTCTCTTTAGTTATTATGTGAGGATATTTCCCTTATCACCATGGGCCCCAATAGGCTCCCAAATATCACTTTGCAGATTCCACGAAAAGAGTGTTAGCAAACTGCTTCTTGAGGCAGAGGTTGTAACTCTGTGAGATGAACTCACAGATCAGAAAGAAGTTTCTCAGAAAGCTTCTTTCACGTTTTGAACGGATGAAATTTCCTTTATCAGCGTAGGCCTCAATGTGATCCAAAGAAGCCCTTCTCAGATTCCTCAAAGACAGTGTTAATGGACTGCTCCACGAAACATAAGTGTAACTCTGTGAGATGAATTCACACATCACCAAGAAGTTTCTAAGAAAGCTTCTTTCTTGTTTTCTTCTGTGGATATTCCTTTGTCACTGTAATGTTCATTTGCGCTATGAAGTATCTAATTGCAGATTTCCAGAAAACTGTGCTAACAAACAGATCACAGAAGAGAAACGTGTAACTCTGTGAGTTGCATTCACACATGGCAATGCAGTTTCTCAGAAAGCTTCTCTTTAGTTATTATGTGAGGATATTTCCCTTATCACCATGGGCCCCAATAGGCTCCCAAATATCACTTTGCAGATTCCACGAAAAGAGTGTTAGCAAACTGCTTCTTGAGGCAGAGGTTGTAACTCTGTGAGATGAACTCACAGATCAGAAAGAAGTTTCTCAGAAAGCTTCTTTCACGTTTTGAACGGATGAAATTTCCTTTATCAGCGTAGGCCTCAATGTGATCCAAAGAAGCCCTTCTCAGATTCCTCAAAGACAGTGTTAATGGACTGCTCCACGAAACATAAGTGTAACTCTGTGAGATGAATTCACACATCACCAAGAAGTTTCTAAGAAAGCTTCTTTCTTGTTTTCATCTGTGGATATTCCTTTGTCACTGTAATGTTCATTGCGCTATGAAGTATCTAATTGCAGATTTCCAGAAAACTGTGCTAACAAACAGATCACAGAAGAGAAACGTGTAACTCTGTGAGTTGCATTCACACATGGCAATGCAGTTTCTCAGAAAGCTTCTCTTTAGTTATTATGTGAGGATATTTCCCTTATCACCATGGGCCCCAATAGGCTCCCAAATATCACTTTGCAGATTCCACGAAAAGAGTGTTAGCAAACTGCTTCTTGAGGCAGAGGTTGTAACTCTGTGAGATGAACTCACAGATCAGAAAGAAGTTTCTCAGAAAGCTTCTTTCACGTTTTGAACGGATGAAATTTCCTTTATCAGCGTAGGCCTCAATGTGATCCAAAGAAGCCCTTCTCAGATTCCTCAAAGACAGTGTTAATGGACTGCTCCACGAAACATAAGTGTAACTCTGTGAGATGAATTCACACATCACCAAGAAGTTTCTAAGAAAGCTTCTTTCTTGTTTTCTTCTGTGGATATTCCTTTGTCACTGTAATGTTCTTTGCGCTATGAAGTATCTAATTGCAGATTTCCAGAAAACTGTGCTAACAAACAGATCACAGAAGAGAAACGTGTAACTCTGTGAGTTGCATTCACACATGGCAATGCAGTTTCTCAGAAAGCTTCTCTTTAGTTATTATGTGAGGATATTTCCCTTATCACCATGGGCCCCAATAGGCTCCCAAATATCACTTTGCAGATTCCACGAAAAGAGTGTTAGCAAACTGCTTCTTGAGGCAGAGGTTGTAACTCTGTGAGATGAACTCACAGATCAGAAAGAAGTTTCTCAGAAAGCTTCTTTCACGTTTTGAACGGATGAAATTTCCTTTATCAGCGTAGGCCTCAATGTGATCCAAAGAAGCCCTTCTCAGATTCCTCAAAGACAGTGTTAATGGACTGCTCCACGAAACATAAGTGTAACTCTGTGAGATGAATTCACACATCACCAAGAAGTTTCTAAGAAAGCTTCTTTCTTGTTTTCATCTGTGGATATTCCTTTGTCACTGTAATGTTCATTGCGCTATGAAGTATCTAATTGCAGATTTCCAGAAAACTGTGCTAACAAACAGATCACAGAAGAGAAACGTGTAACTCTGTGAGTTGCATTCACACATGGCAATGCAGTTTCTCAGAAAGCTTCTCTTTAGTTATTATGTGAGGATATTTCCCTTATCACCATGGGCCCCAATAGGCTCCCAAATATCACTTTGCAGATTCCACGAAAAGAGTGTTAGCAAACTGCTTCTTGAGGCAGAGGTTGTAACTCTGTGAGATGAACTCACAGATCAGAAAGAAGTTTCTCAGAAAGCTTCTTTCACGTTTTGAACGGATGAAATTTCCTTTATCAGCGTAGGCCTCAATGTGATCCAAAGAAGCCCTTCTCAGATTCCTCAAAGACAGTGTTAATGGACTGCTCCACGAAACATAAGTGTAACTCTGTGAGATGAATTCACACATCACCAAGAAGTTTCTAAGAAAGCTTCTTTCTTGTTTTCATCTGTGGATATTCCTTTGTCACTGTAATGTTCATTGCGCTATGAAGTATCTAATTGCAGATTTCCAGAAAACTGTGCTAACAAACAGATCACAGAAGAGAAACGTGTAACTCTGTGAGTTGCATTCACACATGGCAATGCAGTTTCTCAGAAAGCTTCTCTTTAGTTATTATGTGAGGATATTTCCCTTATCACCATGGGCCCCAATAGGCTCCCAAATATCACTTTGCAGATTCCACGAAAAGAGTGTTAGCAAACTGCTTCTTGAGGCAGAGGTTGTAACTCTGTGAGATGAACTCACAGATCAGAAAGAAGTTTCTCAGAAAGCTTCTTTCACGTTTTGAACGGATGAAATTTCCTTTATCAGCGTAGGCCTCAATGTGATCCAAAGAAGCCCTTCTCAGATTCCTCAAAGACAGTGTTAATGGACTGCTCCACGAAACATAAGTGTAACTCTGTGAGATGAATTCACACATCACCAAGAAGTTTCTAAGAAAGCTTCTTTCTTGTTTTCATCTGTGGATATTCCTTTGTCACTGTAATGTTCATTGCGCTATGAAGTATCTAATTGCAGATTTCCAGAAAACTGTGCTAACAAACAGATCACAGAAGAGAAACGTGTAACTCTGTGAGTTGCATTCACACATGGCAATGCAGTTTCTCAGAAAGCTTCTCTTTAGTTATTATGTGAGGATATTTCCCTTATCACCATGGGCCCCAATAGGCTCCCAAATATCACTTTGCAGATTCCACGAAAAGAGTGTTAGCAAACTGCTTCTTGAGGCAGAGGTTGTAACTCTGTGAGATGAACTCACAGATCAGAAAGAAGTTTCTCAGAAAGCTTCTTTCACGTTTTGAACGGATGAAATTTCCTTTATCAGCGTAGGCCTCAATGTGATCCAAAGAAGCCCTTCTCAGATTCCTCAAAGACAGTGTTAATGGACTGCTCCACGAAACATAAGTGTAACTCTGTGAGATGAATTCACACATCACCAAGAAGTTTCTAAGAAAGCTTCTTTCTTGTTTTCATCTGTGGATATTCCTTTGTCACTGTAATGTTCATTGCGCTATGAAGTATCTAATTGCAGATTTCCAGAAAACTGTGCTAACAAACAGATCACAGAAGAGAAACGTGTAACTCTGTGAGTTGCATTCACACATGGCAATGCAGTTTCTCAGAAAGCTTCTCTTTAGTTATTATGTGAGGATATTTCCCTTATCACCATGGGCCCCAATAGGCTCCCAAATATCACTTTGCAGATTCCACGAAAAGAGTGTTAGCAAACTGCTTCTTGAGGCAGAGGTTGTAACTCTGTGAGATGAACTCACAGATCAGAAAGAAGTTTCTCAGAAAGCTTCTTTCACGTTTTGAACGGATGAAATTTCCTTTATCAGCGTAGGCCTCAATGTGATCCAAAGAAGCCCTTCTCAGATTCCTCAAAGACAGTGTTAATGGACTGCTCCACGAAACATAAGTGTAACTCTGTGAGATGAATTCACACATCACCAAGAAGTTTCTAAGAAAGCTTCTTTCTTGTTTTCATTCTGTGGATATTCCTTTGTCACTGTAATGTTCATTGCGCTATGAAGTATCTAATTGCAGATTTCCAGAAAACTGTGCTAACAAACAGATCACAGAAGAGAAACGTGTAACTCTGTGAGTTGCATTCACACATGGCAATGCAGTTTCTCAGAAAGCTTCTCTTTAGTTATTATGTGAGGATATTTCCCTTATCACCATGGGCCCCAATAGGCTCCCAAATATCACTTTGCAGATTCCACGAAAAGAGTGTTAGCAAACTGCTTCTTGAGGCAGAGGTTGTAACTCTGTGAGATGAACTCACAGATCAGAAAGAAGTTTCTCAGAAAGCTTCTTTCACGTTTTGAACGGATGAAATTTCCTTTATCAGCGTAGGCCTCAATGTGATCCAAAGAAGCCCTTCTCAGATTCCTCAAAGACAGTGTTAATGGACTGCTCCACGAAACATAAGTGTAACTCTGTGAGATGAATTCACACATCACCAAGAAGTTTCTAAGAAAGCTTCTTTCTTGTTTTCATCTGTGGATATTCCTTTGTCACTGTAATGTTCATTGCGCTATGAAGTATCTAATTGCAGATTTCCAGAAAACTGTGCTAACAAACAGATCACAGAAGAGAAACGTGTAACTCTGTGAGTTGCATTCACACATGGCAATGCAGTTTCTCAGAAAGCTTCTCTTTAGTTATTATGTGAGGATATTTCCCTTATCACCATGGGCCCCAATAGGCTCCCAAATATCACTTTGCAGATTCCACGAAAAGAGTGTTAGCAAACTGCTTCTTGAGGCAGAGGTTGTAACTCTGTGAGATGAACTCACAGATCAGAAAGAAGTTTCTCAGAAAGCTTCTTTCACGTTTTGAACGGATGAAATTTCCTTTATCAGCGTAGGCCTCAATGTGATCCAAAGAAGCCCTTCTCAGATTCCTCAAAGACAGTGTTAATGGACTGCTCCACGAAACATAAGTGTAACTCTGTGAGATGAATTCACACATCACCAAGAAGTTTCTAAGAAAGCTTCTTTCTTGTTTTCATCTGTGGATATTCCTTTGTCACTGTAATGTTCATTTGCGCTATGAAGTATCTAATTGCAGATTTCCAGAAAACTGTGCTAACAAACAGATCACAGAAGAGAAACGTGTAACTCTGTGAGTTGCATTCACACATGGCAATGCAGTTTCTCAGAAAGCTTCTCTTTAGTTATTATGTGAGGATATTTCCCTTATCACCATGGGCCCCAATAGGCTCCCAAATATCACTTTGCAGATTCCACGAAAAGAGTGTTAGCAAACTGCTTCTTGAGGCAGAGGTTGTAACTCTGTGAGATGAACTCACAGATCAGAAAGAAGTTTCTCAGAAAGCTTCTTTCACGTTTTGAACGGATGAAATTTCCTTTATCAGCGTAGGCCTCAATGTGATCCAAAGAAGCCCTTCTCAGATTCCTCAAAGACAGTGTTAATGGACTGCTCCACGAAACATAAGTGTAACTCTGTGAGATGAATTCACACATCACCAAGAAGTTTCTAAGAAAGCTTCTTTCTTGTTTTCATCTGTGGATATTTCCTTTGTCACTGTAATGTTCATTGCGCTATGAAGTATCTAATTGCAGATTTCCAGAAAACTGTGCTAACAAACAGATCACAGAAGAGAAACGTGTAACTCTGTGAGTTGCATTCACACATGGCAATGCAGTTTCTCAGAAAGCTTCTCTTTAGTTATTATGTGAGGATATTTCCCTTATCACCATGGGCCCCAATAGGCTCCCAAATATCACTTTGCAGATTCCACGAAAAGAGTGTTAGCAAACTGCTTCTTGAGGCAGAGGTTGTAACTCTGTGAGATGAACTCACAGATCAGAAAGAAGTTTCTCAGAAAGCTTCTTTCACGTTTTGAACGGATGAAATTTCCTTTATCAGCGTAGGCCTCAATGTGATCCAAAGAAGCCCTTCTCAGATTCCTCAAAGACAGTGTTAATGGACTGCTCCACGAAACATAAGTGTAACTCTGTGAGATGAATTCACACATCACCAAGAAGTTTCTAAGAAAGCTTCTTTCTTGTTTTCATCTGTGGATATTCCTTTGTCACTGTAATGTTCATTTGCGCTATGAAGTATCTAATTGCAGATTTCCAGAAAACTGTGCTAACAAACAGATCACAGAAGAGAAACGTGTAACTCTGTGAGTTGCATTCACACATGGCAATGCAGTTTCTCAGAAAGCTTCTCTTTAGTTATTATGTGAGGATATTTCCCTTATCACCATGGGCCCCAATAGGCTCCCAAATATCACTTTGCAGATTCCACGAAAAGAGTGTTAGCAAACTGCTTCTTGAGGCAGAGGTTGTAACTCTGTGAGATGAACTCACAGATCAGAAAGAAGTTTCTCAGAAAGCTTCTTTCACGTTTTGAACGGATGAAATTTCCTTTATCAGCGTAGGCCTCAATGTGATCCAAAGAAGCCCTTCTCAGATTCCTCAAAGACAGTGTTAATGGACTGCTCCACGAAACATAAGTGTAACTCTGTGAGATGAATTCACACATCACCAAGAAGTTTCTAAGAAAGCTTCTTTCTTGTTTTCATCTGTGGATATTCCTTTGTCACTGTAATGTTCATTGCGCTATGAAGTATCTAATTGCAGATTTCCAGAAAACTGTGCTAACAAACAGATCACAGAAGAGAAACGTGTAACTCTGTGAGTTGCATTCACACATGGCAATGCAGTTTCTCAGAAAGCTTCTCTTTAGTTATTATGTGAGGATATTTCCCTTATCACCATGGGCCCCAATAGGCTCCCAAATATCACTTTGCAGATTCCACGAAAAGAGTGTTAGCAAACTGCTTCTTGAGGCAGAGGTTGTAACTCTGTGAGATGAACTCACAGATCAGAAAGAAGTTTCTCAGAAAGCTTCTTTCACGTTTTGAACGGATGAAATTTCCTTTATCAGCGTAGGCCTCAATGTGATCCAAAGAAGCCCTTCTCAGATTCCTCAAAGACAGTGTTAATGGACTGCTCCACGAAACATAAGTGTAACTCTGTGAGATGAATTCACACATCACCAAGAAGTTTCTAAGAAAGCTTCTTTCTTGTTTTCATCTGTGGATATTCCTTTGTCACTGTAATGTTCATTGCGCTATGAAGTATCTAATTGCAGATTTCCAGAAAACTGTGCTAACAAACAGATCACAGAAGAGAAACGTGTAACTCTGTGAGTTGCATTCACACATGGCAATGCAGTTTCTCAGAAAGCTTCTCTTTAGTTATTATGTGAGGATATTTCCCTTATCACCATGGGCCCCAATAGGCTCCCAAATATCACTTTGCAGGATTCCACGAAAGAGTGTTAGCAAACTGCTTCTTGAGGCAGAGGTTGTAACTCTGTGAGATGAACTCACAGATCAGAAAGAAGTTTCTCAGAAAGCTTCTTTCTCATTTTTATTGGAAGATGTTTCCATTGGCCCCATTGTTTTTCAAAGGGATCGGGAATATCTGTTCTCAGATTCCACACAAATAGGGCTAGGCCACGGCCCCACGAAATACAGCTGCAACTTAGTGAGTTGAATTCACACATCACAAAGCGGTTTCTCAGAAAGCTTCTTTCTTTAGTAAGACGAGGTTATTTGTGGTCTTGGAGCGCCACCGTGTGTCCTATTGCAGATACTGCGAAAATTCTGCTAGAAGTTTCTCAGTGGAAACAATGATGGACATCTGTGGGGTGAATTCACCCACAACAAAGAAGTTTTTGAGAAGGCTTCTCTGCAGGTTTCTCTGAGGATAGTTCCTTATTCAGCATGCGATTTAATGATATCCAAGACATCACATCTGAGATTCCTCAAAATGAGTGCTAGGAAACTCCTCCGAGAAAGGGTGATAGAACACTGTGAAATGAATTCACATATCACAAAGCAGTTTCTCAGAAAGTTTGGTTCCTCTTTCTCTTGAAGGATATTTCCTTTCTCCTTCTATTCTTCAAGCTATCTGAAATATCACTTCTCGGAATCCACGGAAACAGTCCTAAGAAACGGCTCCAAAAACACTGGCGTAACACTGTGAGTTGCATTCACACATGGCAA